>NC_045596.1:183133707-183436207 GCF_009762305.2 Zalophus californianus
CTGACCATTCACAACTCTTGAGGATACAAAACTATCACTTAAACCTCTGAAATTTTGGGAAAATGTCCTTGTGTTCAAAAATTATAGCTCTGTATTTATAAAGTACAGACAAAAGGAGACCACATGAATTTGATGAAGATTTTGGAATGGAGTTTGATAGTCACATTTAATATTAATTAAAATAAGAGCCATCAAATCCAGATAATGTGGTTTTGTTGCTCCTTGTAACAAAGTTGAATAAAGATCAGAAAATTGTTAAAATTTGAGAGCAAGAATTGTCCTCAATTTACAGATGAGGCACCAGAGGCTCAGAGACATAAAATGTTTTGTTGAAAGTCAACAAAGTGGGTGTGATTCCACTGCCTTCTGATATTCACTAGGAAGTCATTTGAAGAAGTTTTGAACTTTTTTGGAAAGATCACTGTTCTCCGATAATCACCCTTATTGAAAATGCCTCTATTTGGAAAATCTATATTAACTTTCATGGAAATGAAACTGGGGAATCTTCAGAGTCAGTGTTCCCTATAGGAGTTAACTGCATCATGTGCTTTGTAGTGCAGGTAAACCCTCTACAAGGAAATAGTGGGGTGGGGGAAGAACAGTATTAAGAAAGAACAAGCATAATTCTCAAGAGAAAGTGAGAGGGTCTGTTGCTCTTTTGTAAAGTAAAATGGATTTCATTAGTTACTATATTCACAGCATGGAGAATAGCATCAAAAGAAAATAACTTCATTTATTGATGGATAATGACCCTTCACTAATCCATATGGTCCTGATTCTAACTGATTGAGTACCATATAATCAACGTGCTATATCACTAAGCACCTCACTTTTTAAACTTGGAAGGAAAGTGAAAGTCATGACTTCAGCCCTCATCACGTTTCTCCTCATTTTTCTTGTCTTTGATAACGAAAAAGTGTGCAATTTACAAAAAAAAAAAAAAGTCCAAAGCTAGTAGCTAAAATCACTGAGTATTTGTTTAGCTATCTGGTTTCATCCTCTCAGTAGAGAACACATGAGTGATATGGATGTGACTCATATATAATGCTTTCTTTTTTCCTGTTATGTAAACATTCCAAAAAGGGAAACAACATTAAAAATTGAACCCAGGAAAGACTTGTTGTTATGAATTATGATTTAGTGGTAAAGTCACTGCAGGAGAAAGAGAAACTGTCTCTCTTACCCTGATGGTACTTGTGATAAAATACAGAAGGATGTGGCACCACTCTCTTTGATAAATTGAGCGCTAGAAAAGCCATGAATGTGAAATTATCTAGCACATGATAAATCTGCTGTAATAAATAAAAATCCAATAGTCAGGAGAAGTAGGAACTGCGTGAAGTAAACTTTGCTTCAAACTCTGCCCAACTTTGGGCAGGATTCCTGGCTCTCTGAGGACTGTGTAATTAGGTTCTTTCGTTCATGATTAGCACCACAAAGACCCTTGCCTGGAAACGAAAAGTCATGGAGCACACAAGTTTCACCTTTAGAAGTATGCCCAAGGGATTTGTCAAGATAAATGTGGAGTTAGTTGAAAATTCATTGTTACTTTCAAATTAACAGCATGGCACAATCTTCCAACTGACCCTCTGAGAGGCTGTAATACATAGGCACAAGTTGAGTCTTTTAAATATGCTCTTGGTTTGCCTCTGTAAAGCCTGCTTTGGCCTCCAGACAAAAATGAATATCATATTTTATTATTTTTTTATTTTTTTAAATTTTATTATGTTATGTTAGTCACCATACAATACATCATTAGTTTTTGATGTGGTGAATATCATAGTTTAAAATAATTTGTGAAATTCTAGAAAACATCACCAAAAAGCCCCAATTCTCCCCTTCATAATTAAGCTTATCAACAGAGATATATTAAGTGCCCCAGACTAGCAGGTCATTAATGTGTATCTGACAACAAATAAAGAATTTAATTTCATTTAAATCAATTATAATAATATTTGAACAAACCCCAGGATTCAGAAGTTTGTTCATAATATTTTCTTATTGTTGAAAATGTAACTCTCTTGTAGATTTAATTGAGTAGGAGTTAAATTAAGTGAAACTTCATCTTGTTATAAAAGGATTTCAGATGCCTGGTTGAATGGAAGATCCATACCAAGCTGCTTGACACTTACCTTTGGCTTCCTGAAGGCTGGGTCATTAAGAATGGCTAGGCCTTCAGGGAAAGCACACCAGATACGAGTAAAAGTTCATAAAATTCAGCAAATAAGGAGGAGAAATAAAGAACTGGTATCATATTAAGATAAACTATATTTCTTTAAAAATCTTGCTCTGCATCCTGTTCTTCAATATAGTTACCAAAAAAAAAAAAAAAAAAGCACTGTTTTTCATAGCTTGATAAATTGCAAATGCCCCTCCTCTGGGTCTCTTTTACTCCTTCCTCATTTTCCATTGACTTAATCTCTGGCAATCTACTGCAACAGAAATGAGCACATGTAGTCATTTCCTTCCATCCTTTCTTCTCACCTTTGTTGAATCTGAGCCTGTGGATCTTGCTCCCTGCCTCAGTTCTGGGATGCAACAGTGTGAAAAATGTAAGGAAGTCAGTCTCCTTTGATTTTATTTATAAATATTTATGACGTTAGGGAACCAGAGAGAACTCCATGAAGCAAAGATTTCTTCTTTCTCAACCGCAGGACTAGAATATTTCCTCTGGGTCGGGTGGAATGGGCTACTGTTTGAATGGTAGTTCTAGGAAGACAAGGGTTGCTTTCTGTCTCCCAGGGATAGCTCTGGGTTGTCTACAAACCCTAAGAAAGATTCGTTGGGTCGTCTAAGAGCAGAGAGGATCTACATATGGAGAGACCCTTACAAGAGGAGATGAGAGGTGATCTCCGAGTACCCTCCCAGTTCTGACAATGTGATTCTGGTAGTCTTGACTGTCCTGTTTGCCAAATTGTTGGTTAGTGCTACCAGATTCAATATTGCACATAAAACACCTATCTAGGAGCATGGCACTTAAGGTGGCCCATGAATATTAATTCCTGTCACCTTCTTAATGGCATTGTCTAATGACCACTTTCAAATTCAAAGGTGTGATTCCTAAGATCTAATTTGCATGAAGCACCATTATTTTCTCCCTTCTCTAAGTTTCAAGTGCACATCCTGTTCTGGAGAAGCCACACAATGGACTGATTTGTCAGCATATTTGTTTCCAAGGACACCTCTTCGGCAGTTCTTTTATCTGTGGTTCAAGGGCTTCTCTCTGTACTCTGAGCAGGAGTGGTGGTTCAAGGACTCGGATGGTGGCTAAGAAGGTCTGATTTCTTACTGGTGATTCACAAAGAGAAGATTAATAATGGACTCAGAGTGGCACTTGCTTGACCTGAACTCATTACTGGACTGAGACAGGGCTTTTGGCAGTTCTATTGAGATCAATCCAGCTTTCCATGTACTGTGCTCTTTATTTGGGCACCCAAGCCATTGGCCAGTGTACAGTTCCAAGAGGAGGTATGAAGTGGTTGAAACCGTATCCCCTGTGAGTTCACACAGAGAGAGGGAGATGCCAGATCATCCCAGAGCCTGAGGGTCTCTGGGTCTCTGTTTGCAGGTGCTCTTGCATAGATAATGTGTCAACAAGGAGAGTGGGGTTTTTACAATCCTGTGTTTCTTCAGGACTGCCTCTGCATGTTTGAACTTTTCCATACAAGGAGCCCTCAGCCAGCTCCTTCCCAAGGAGATGTTATTTTTAATAGGGTGTGCCTTTTATGTAACTGTATCAGGGGAAGCAGGTTTTTAAAAAATTAAAAAAAATTTTTATGCCGTAGCTAATATGCCTCTGCTAATATCGTATCACCTCTTGTCTCACTGTGATTCTCCATACCCCTTGATCTTCCACCCAGTTTTGAAGGCAAAGGCCTTCTCATTGACCTCTTGAGCACCCTACTCTTAACCCATTTCTGGTGTTTACCCATGTCCAGGGCCCTGCCCATTATGCTTGGGCTAGGGTAGATACAGGCTTACAAAAATGATGTTTTGGTTTGGCTCTTTATTTCTTTGACTCAGAATTCCCGAATTAGGAGTGTCAGCTGGTTTTTCTCAAAGTATGGTCTGCAGATCACCTACATCATAATAAACCTGGAATGTCTGCCTGTTAAATGCAAGTTTGGAAAATCTCTTGATTCAGAATTTCTGGTGAGATTCCCAGAATCTACACTCTCAGCAAACACCCTTGATGTTTCTTACGCACATTGAAGTTTAAGAGATACCACCTACTCATCCCCTTCTACTTTTAAATTTCACTGCTAAAAGCCATCTCAGCTTACTCATGCTTCTCTTTATAGGGTAGCCTTTTATTTTTCACTGCCAGAAGCAGCTAGGGTCGATTTGCAAAGTAGTTCACATGCCTCACTTCAGTAGGCCTGTACCAGTAAGCATACTGCTGTAATTTTACCTTATGCACCCAAACAACAGCCAGTAACTTAACATATCGGAGCATGCAGTTTCTTCATATTTCAACGCGCATACATATGCTTCCATCTGAGTGTGATCTCTGTGACCGTAGCATCGCTGTGTCTATTTGTCACTTGCTCACATCTAACAGTCCATATGAGGAAGTGATTGTCAACAAGTGTTGGGGTACCACACGCTCTTACCTTTTTGAGGGGGTGGGCTGTTTTGTGGTCTGCATCAGTCTGGCTGGTACATTTGGTAAGTATTTCTCACTGATGATCTAGCTTTAGCATTTTCTCGTCATGCCGTAAGACCTGAAGATGCACTCAATGGATTCCAATGCCATTATTGTTTTTGGTTGCTGCTGAACTCCCCATAAGGCACTTAACTTCACTCATCTGCTACTGTTTGTTCTTGGTATACGTCCCAGCCAGTGAGACCTCTGGTTCTGAGATGCATATTTAGAGTCTACAATGTTAATGGGAGTGGCCCTTGAGACTGTCAAGGCCACAGGACCCTATTGACAATCTAGTAAAGTCCTGTCTCAGAAAAAAATTTTAAAAAGCATAAGCTAGTATCATATGACCTCACTGATATGAGGAATTTTTAATCTCAGGAAACAAACTGAGGGTTGCTAGAGTGGTGGGGGGTGGGAGGGATGGGGTGGCTGGGTGATAGACATTGAGGAGGGTATGTGCTATGGTGAGCTCTGTGAATTGTGCAAGACTGTTGAATCACAGATCTGTACTTCTGAAACAAATAATACATTATATGTTAAAAAAAAAAGAAGAAGATAGCAGGAGGGGAAGAATGAAGGGGGGGAAATCGGAGGGGGAGACGAACCATGAGAGACTATGGACTCTGAGAAACAAACTGAGGGTTCTAGAGGGGAGGGGGTTGGGAGGATAGGTTAGCCTGGTGATGGGTATTAAAGAGGGCACGTACTGCATGGAGCACTGGGTGTTATGCGCAAACAATGAATCATGGAACACTACATCAGAAACTAATGATGTGATGTATGGTGATTAACATAACATAATAAAAAAAAGTAAACTGAAAAAAAAAGCATAAGCTAATGTACATATGATTATAAAGGAATTATGTCCACATACATTTATTAAAACATTTTAAGAATATTGTGATACAGTAATGTATTTGCTTCTTTACCAATGCATAAAATAAAAGAGAAATAGCCCAATTTTTATGATTACTATAAATTTGAAGAGCTGGTGATTATAAATGATATTTTGAGATATTGGTAATAGTTATACTGTAATGCAAAGATATCTGTAATTTCCTTTGGAATAAAATTGCAAATATTGCTAATGGTACTATGGTTTACCACTTATATCTATAATTGGAGGAAATGCTATAAGTTTTAGTTAGGTTAGAAAAAATAAAGATGCCTTTTCCCATTTGTGCTTGTGATCCCCCTAAATGAATTTTAAGAACCCTTGATCTAGTTCAGTTTCCCAATTTTACCCAGAAACAAGGCCTTGAGGTGTAAAATGAATTCCCAAGATCACACAGTTCATTGTTGGCCAAATGGGATTCAACCTTGGATCCCCTTAATCCAGTTCTTTTTTTTTTTTTTTTTTTTTTTGATCTGCTCCAGTGCTTCTGTTTACTGAATCACAAGCTGGCCTTTTTGATGATTCTGCGTTACGATTCTCCCCTAGTTCTGTTTTGTTTGTGTTTTATTTGATTCTAGCAGTAACACACGATTCTGCTTCTCTGAGATGCTTTAATTTTGTCTGAATTTTGGTGCTGTATGGATACCATGCTCAGGTTTTTTTTTTCCCTAGGATATAATGATAAATTCCCCAATATCTTTTTCATTGTTATCCATCAAGGTACCATGCTCTTATTAGAGGAAAGTAAACAGATCGTAATGACTAATTGGCATGAAGAATGCTCTTCTTTTGGATAGAATGGATCTAGAGTTTACTAGATTGTACCTTAAAATTTGATCAAGATATGAAACCCAGAGAGAGACCAGAAGAGAGTATACAAATTAATAAAGCTGTATGTATGAAAAAGAAGTAATTTTGTCTTGTCTTGTCTGAGTAAGTCCTTGAGAGACTAGAGAAGAGGTAGAATACACTGTACATAATGGATCTCAATCTCTCAGAGATTCTATTTAGATATAGTTTTTTTCTGGAAGCAGAATAGTTTGTGAGGGATCAGTCATATTCTATATCACTTGGATTTTGTGCACTTGGATTCTTCCTAGTCATTTACTGTTTTTGAAACATTTTCTAGTTGGAGTCAAAGATAGTATTATATGAATCTTTAGATCTCTGTTGTTTACATACCTTTATCTTCTCAACTAGGCTACATGCTTTTTGAGGTTAAGGAGCTGGTATTATATATTCTATCTCTTTGCATCTTTCACAGCCCATATACAGATGTTTGGCTACAGGTACGTGTACACAGTATAATGGAAACGGCATCAGGTTTCTACCCAGATAGACCAGAGTGTGAATTCCGGCTTTACCTCTTATGTTGGCAGATGTCAACCCAGCCCATACCTTAGGCGAGTGTCCTTACCTAACAATATCTACCTATAGAGAGAGTTGTTTAGTGGGATGATACTGTGCAGAAGGTAGTTAGGACACGATCTGGCAAATAGCAAGGATTTTAATAATAGGTGTTTGAATAAAACACATACTGCTACTACCATTGCTAGTACTGCTTAATAACCATTTGTTTGATTCGGTGCTTCTTACCTGCTAGTGCTCTCTCATACTTAGTAACCACAGAAATTTTGTAGCTAAATACGGTGAAGTATGTGGAGTGGAGCAGAGCTGCGTTCATCCGTACATTTTAGTAACTGTTTGTTGCGGATGTGTCATGTCTATTTGTCTTTGGTCTTTCAAAGAAGTGCTCCCGTCGAACACGGGCCATGTTTTCTCTTCAGTTTTTATAGCCCTGTTTACTAGTCAGTGAGATTTTTTATAATGCTTTCAAAAAACTAAGAAGAGAAACCATTTAAAAAGGGGAGAATTATGTTGGTATTTTAGGAAGCTAATATGTAACACTCATTTTTTTCCCTTTTGGAATTTATAATATATTGAGAGAAAAGACCCAGAAGATAGATGAATAGAGACCAAAATTTAAAAACAAGCTGTATATGTTAAAAAAAAACAAAAACAAATTCTTATGTTGGGGAATCACTTTAGTTCTGTGGTTTATTACTTCTCCTAAACCGGATTTTGCTTCCCAAACCAAACCAAACCAAACCAAACCAAACCAAAAACAACTGTAGGCCTTCCTCCCTCCCTTGCAGAGCTTTCTCTGACAAATGGCGTCTCTAGGCTTGCACATCTGAAGAAAAAAGAGAGGAAGTTGCTCTGCTGAGCATACTCTGTTTCTTCTCCCACACTTGGTAGTGAGATCAGCCATTCCTTTTACAGAGGAAGGCATGCCTGAACAGAGGCAGAAAAGGGCTATGCCAAAATGTGGTCCTTGGGCCAGAAATATCAGCATCTTTTGGGGATGTAAGAATGCAGATTCCAGGGCCTCATCCCAACCTCTGACCACTGTGTTGGTCCAGTGACCTATGTTTTAACAAACCATCTGGGCAATTCTGAGGCAAGCCTACATTTGAGGACCGTTGTTCTAGTTCCGTGATCCTCAACCCTGGTGGCATGTTGGCACCTCTTGGGAAGATTTTAAAAACTATCCATATTTGGGCCCCAGAGGCAGAAAAAGTTTATAGATCGGTCACCCTTAGCATAGAGCCTTGGGTGCTGGTATGTCTTGAAAGGTCTTCAGAAGATTCTGATATGCAGTCAGGGCTCAGGGCTACTATACCATCTATCTCATCCCTGTCCACATAAAGTTAGAGGCCCTGGGGAAAGGGCACAATGAACAAAAGCTTTGAATTCTCAGTCCTACCATTTGGGTGTTTTCTTTCCTTCCATCTCAGACTTGGCATTTTGAACCTTATGAAATCACCTAAGATGCAGCTCTTGACGAGTTCCTGGGATCCAGTGACTAAGAGCTTTGTGGGGTGATGGATCCCTCAGGCATGGGGAACTGAATGAGTTGCCATGGTACCTGGCCAAATACCACTGACACCTCTAAATTTCTCACTTAAAATGTAAAAACGTAGAAGAGAGACCAAGATCTCTAAGCTTGTAGGCTGGCTGCATATTTGGAAGAACAAAAGTTCTTATTGGAGATATTTCTGTTGGCCATGTAACGAGAGGTCTTCTGAGGGTAAGGTGGTCAACTTTATGGAGGTCTTTTTTAATGCATTGTTATGTGCATGTTAAATTCTTAGTTTTTCCTTCCACAAAAAAGTGTTGTGGATCTATTCAATGCATTGCTTCTCATAGAATGATTAAGAAGTGAGGTCATGTGAGCTAAATAAACAGCTCTGTCTCCCCACCATTGTTCTGGAGATCCACCAGACTGCTTGTCTGTGCCTTCTGCATGGGGTCCACTCTAGAAAAGTGCTGTCCAATTGAAATATTTGAGCCTCTAAGTAATTAAAAAATTTCCAATAGCCACATTAAAAATGTGCAATTATTTTTAATGATATATTTTATTTAACTCAATGCATTGAAAATATTTTTTATTTCATCATTACACCATTATAAAAAACTTATGCTGAAATCAGTATAAAAATATTATTTTTTTGTACCAAATCTCTGAAACCCAGTGTGTGCTTCACACCTAGAGCGCAAGTCCGTTTGGTCTGGCCACATTTCAAGTGCTCTATAGCCTGTGTAGGCTGCTGTATTGGGTAGAATCTGGGTCAGTCACCAGGTTTGCCTGTTATCTTTCTTACAATTTGCTCCTCTAGGAATTAATAACATTTCAAACTTGTTTTCTGAAAAGCAACGGTGTTTTCCCTTGATATTTTTTTATTTACAATTAAGAGAATTCACCAACAGTTGTTTTCATTAAAGTTAAAGAAATCCTTAAAGAATCCTGTTGCCCTTTGTGTTACTCACTGATTTTGAAAAATACCATTTCTAGTGTAATAACTTCAGCAGTGTCTTCTTTCAAAAAGCCTCTGAGTCTCCAGACAGACAAGTTGAGACTGCCTGGAAATGCTAACTTGAGAAGAATGTGGGCTGCTATTTAAATACACCTAAAAAATCGGTAAGCAATAGTCCAGGAATTCTACAAACAGCTGCTGGAAAGATATGCAATTGTGCAAATAGGGATTAATTGTGAGTGGACCGTTTTTACTGTTGTTTCTTGGGCCATAGTTCCTTCCCTTTGGTCTGTGGGACTTAAAATACTGATCAAGTGATCACTGACTACCTGAAAGATAGCAGAACATCAACTGGGATTGTTGCAGGAAGAAACAAAGCTGCTAACATATTATTTAATGTATTATAGCAATAAATGTTCAATAATTACTTGGTTGATTTAATGTGATGCAGACTCTTGAGAAGAAATAAGCAAATGCATTATCATGAGGCACTGCCTGCATCCTGGTATGCGTTGTTTAAATTTTCACATCCATTTTGACGATTGATAATTGTTGTATCTTAGATATTTTTCAGTTTTAATATATAAGAGTTGAGGGGATAAACTACTTACTGTATTTCACACATTCTAAGCTACACAGATTTTTTTTCTCACATTTTAGTTTTTCTGAGACTAGGATGCATCTTACACCAACTATAGCTTAATGTTGCATTTTTCCCTTTCCTCTGTATTGCATAAAATAATGATATATTTTATAGTCTATGCTGTGCTAGATTAGATGAAATGTAATTATGTCAGACCCTGTGAGGCATGCTTTGTGCTAGATTCTATGCTAGTCACTGTCTAGAACTCTCATTTTACCTTCACTATAAGGCCCTTATACAGATGAAGAAAATGCAAGTGGGGAAAAAAAGAAATAACTTATCTATTTTCATACATTTAGAAAATTATAGAATCCAAATTTCTGATGGCAGATACTACATGTTGAATGTCTTCAGATGTCTGTGCTCTCCTGCCTCCCTATATATGAACCAGCCTCTCCTCTTCCTACAATCTCTCACCCCCCTTTTTCACCTCTTAATCCCCTTCAAAATTTGGATAGATGCCACCTCTTTGGGAAACCATTCTTACATGTCTGAATTAGAGGCCCTTTCTTAAAGGTTCCAATGTAGCCTGTTCTTATCTTGAAATCACATTTCTATTTCCCACCGCCCTACAATATGTGCAATTCTACAGGCTTGGTACTTTTTTTTTTTTATATAATCAGAGACTAGTTGATATGATCAAGTGGTATTTAACTATTTGGCCTATTTGGTGTTCCTCTTTCATATTTATAATCAGCTTCTCAGAAAAAAAAAAAGCAAAGCAGTCTTTCAGGCTATTACCAAAACATAGATAATTCAAAATTGAACATATATTTCCAGAAGAAATATTTTTAAAATAAGGTATACTTTTAATGATAAAAAGATGGGAAATGTAGCCAAAGATAAGAGAGATAAAGGACAGAATGGGTGGTAGAACAGGTGCAGAAGGCGCTTTGATGATGTCAATGAAGACGAAATCAAGTCTTGATTCTCTGGGGCCTTGAATAAAAAAACAGCTTCATATTTTTGGTCCTAATAAAAAGCTTGCTGACTCAGAGCCAAAACAAAACAAAGCAAAACAAAAACCTGTCGTGGAAAACTGCTTAATTCTTGTGGCATGTAAAAGTTTTCACTTTTCCCAGTTTTTGAAAGAGTTAGAACTAAAATATAATTCAACAAATATAATGACTAGACTTGAATTTTATATTAAATAAAGGATAGTGAAAAGAATGAAAGGGAAGATATGGGAAAAGGGAGAAGGAAGTGGAGGAAAAGAAGAGGAACTGGAACAGATGACTAGAGAGAGACACAGGTGCAGGAAGATGACTGAGTGGTCGGTATATAAAGTGTTAGCAAATGACCTCTGCTGTTGACTTGGCCCCTGGCCTTCAGTCCATTCTCTATCTTGCCTCTGTGCTTTGAAATGATTAACTCTTTGGCCTATATTCACGGATAATTCATTGCTTTTCATTCTTTAACTTTCAGAGATGCTGCACTGAATGGGATATAATAATAATCCCACAGAATATAAATTATTCATGAGCAGCAGTGTCAGTGATGAGAGCAATATTAATTTTGAGGCCCAAGTGAAATCAAAGAAAGGGTTAGTTCTACTATGTACTAAAGGTTTCCTCTTCTGACTCAAAGACTCTAAAGTTGGAGTTCATTGATCTTTTGGAAAAAAAGCCATCTATACATACCAGACGTATCTGAAAAGCATAAATGAAATGACATTCCTACAGACTGCTGCCAGCAAAATGCTGAATGACCATTGAGAGAATTAATGTGCCTTTAAAAGTGAGCAGTACACCCTTCACCGTCTTGAGCATCAGACCTAACTAGGGGTTATTTCAGCTGTGTGACTGTGGGTTGTGTTATTTGAGTTATGGTTCACTGCTAAGTCACTGTCCCTGCAGATTCTTCTGGCAGCATACTTCAGAGTGACAGTCTGGATCTAGCCCATCTATCATGCTGGTCGGCCTGATTTCCCTTTCTGATTTTCTTGGCACACTTTGGGTTCCCTTAAGGAAACTGTGTGGCCCTTGCTATCCTTGGGAGATTATTAGAGGTGGGTGATCGATCTAGTTATTGCTGAGGTATCTGAAAGTTGCCATTTATGTGTGAAATCTTCTATTTCCTCGACATTGTTATTTAGTAAAGTAAGATCAAGGTAGCAAAAGTTAGGAGATTTATAGTGATAACTTTTTGTGTGCCTGTGTTTATTTTGTGAATGTTAAATTATATATATACTATAATATATATATATATAATATATATACTATAATATAATATATACTAATATATATACTAAATATAATTATATATACTAAGTATAATATATATACACTAAACATAAATATTTACATGTATTCTAAATATATGTTTCAACATAGATTCTAAACACATTACTTCATATATATATATTCTTATACATAATTGAATATAATCTTATGTATATTTGAATGCCTTATTGTATACTGTGCTTCCTGTGATTACAGGGGCAGATATTCCACTGGTAAGAGCCTGACCCTTGGAGTTTCCTAGATAAAGAATGTGAGATTAAGTGATCTGTCTACAGATGTAGTGCTGGGAAGCAGCAGAGCTGAGATTTTTATTTGGGATATCTGGATTCAAAGCTGGTACTCTAAAGTACTTTACCATTCTGCCTTTTTATTTCCAAACTTACCTACTTTAGAAACAGACTCTGGAGGTTCAAAAAGCTATGGGAAAGATTAGAAATAATGTATGTGAAGGATTTAGAATGATGACTAGCACACACCAAACATTCAATATGTAGTAGTTTTCCTTTTAATAATTGTTATATTACTTTTTTTCCCGAATGTATCTGGAGGATAAATGCTCTTGAGTGAATAAGTGTATTGCACAAAATTTACAGCTTAAAGCTTGTGAAGCTGTTTTAGCTTCATTTACTCACAATTCTAATACATTTTCTTATCTAGTTTCTGAGTTCCCTGATTAGAAGTAGCAAATTAGGCTACAAAAGAGAGACTGTTACAGAAAAGGACAAGTGATAATTATGAGAACTGAGAGTTGAAAGCCTGAAAAAGATAAAACTGTAGAATTCGGCACATAAAACAAAACACAACAAAACAAAAACAAAATTAGCTGACTAGGGCTATTTAGGAGTAAAATAAAGTTATTAGTTCAATAGACTTTGAAGACCACTCTATCTTAATAATGTGCATCGATCAATCATCTAAAACATTTCTTATAGTGTGGTATGCTGCTAATAAATCACTTCTGATTTTATATGTCTGAAAATCTCTTTATTTTACCTTTAGTTCTTAAAGACATTTTCACTGTATAGAGAATTTTAGGTTTTGTTTTGTTTTTCTTTTTTTTCAATGCTTTAAAGACTTTGGTCCACTGTCTTCTTGCAGCTTCGAATGAGAGATCTGCCGTCATCCTTATTGTTGGTTCTCTGTACATGGTGGATAGTTTTTATTACCCTGCTTTCAAGTTTATTAATATTTTTTTCTGCAATATCTAATCTGTTGTTATGTCCATCTAGTGTATTTTTTTACTTTAGAAAATTGCAGTTTTCATCTCTAGAAGTTCAATTTGGGTCTCTTTAATATCCCTCATGCCTCTACTTAACTTTTGAAACATATGGAATACTATGATAATAACTGTTTTAATGTTCTTTTCTGATAATTCTAACATCTGTATAAGTTCTGGGTCAGTTTCAATTGATTGATTTCTCTCTTCATTATGAGGTGTATTTTTCTGCTGCTTTGCATGCCTGGTGATTTTTTACTGAATGCCAGACATTGTAAATTGAATCATTTAGGGTGCTGAATATTTTTGTGTTTCTATAATATTCCTGAGCTTTGGTCTAGGACACAGTTATATTATTAGGAAATAGTTTAATCCTTTTAGGTCTTGCTTTCAAGATCTGTTTGGTGAGAATAGAGCAGTACTGAGTCTTGGGCTGATTGTCCCCTTATACTGAGGCAAAGCCCTTCTGAGTTCTCTAATAATCCATGAATTAGGGTTTTCTATTCTGACTGATAGGAAAGGTCAATTTTTCTTATCTCTATGTGAATGCTGGTAATTCCTTCTAATTCTTTTATTTTTATTTTTTTTTTTAAATTTCAGTATAGTTAATACACAGTGTTACATTAGTTTTAGGTGTACAATACAGTGATTCAACAATTCTATATATTACTTAGTGCTCATTCTGGTAAGTATACTCTTTTTTTTAAAGACTTTATTTATTTATTTGAGAGAGAGAGAGAGAATGAGCAGGGGGAGGGGCAGAGGGAGCTGAGCAGGGAGCCAGACTCTGGGCTGATCCCAGGACCCTGGGATCATGACCTGAACTGAAGACAGATGATTAACAGACTGAGCCACCCAGGTGCCCCTGATAAGTGTACTCTTAATCCCCCCCCTCCAGCCCTGTAACCATCTGTTTGTTCTCTATAGTTAAAAGTGTTTTTGTGTTTTGTTTTGTTTTTGTTTTTGTTTCTGGTCTGTTCTTCTTTGTTCATTTGTTTTGTTGCTTAAATTTGACATATGAATGAAATCATATGGCATTTGTCTTTCTCTGACTTATTTCACTTAGCATTATACTCTCCAATCCATCCATGTCATTGCAAATGGCAAGACTTCATTCTTTCTTGTGGGCTGAATAATAGTCCATTATACACACACACACACACACACCACATCTTCCTTCTTTTTCCATTCATCTATTGTTGGACACTTAGGTTGCTTCCATACTTTGGCTGTTGTAAATAATGCTGCAATAAACATAGGGGTGCATGTATCTATTTAAATTAGTGTTTTCATATTCTTTAGGGAAATTCCAGTGTAGTGGAATTACTGGATCACATAGTAATTCTATTTTTAATTTTTTGAGGAACCTCCATACTGTTTTCCAGAGTGGCTCTATCAGTTTTCAATCCCACCAGCAGTGTACAAGGGTTCTTTTTTCTCCACATCCTTGCCAATGCTTGTTGTTTCTTGTGTTTTTTATTTTAGCCATTCTCACATGTGTGAGGTGATATCTCATTGTGGTTTTGATTTGCGTCTCCTTGATGATGAGTGATGTTGAATATCTTTTCATGTGTCTTTTGGCCATCTCTCTGTCTTTGGAGAAATGCCTGTTCATGTCTTCTGCCCATTAATTGGATTTTTTAAAAATTTTGACGTTAAGTTACATAAGTTCTTTATGTATTTTGGATACTAGCCCTTTATCGGATATGTCATTTGCAAATATCTTCTTCTATTCAGTAGGTTGTCTTTTAGTTTTGTTGATTATTTCCTTTGCTGTGCAGAAGATTTCTATTTTTTTTAAAGATTATATTTATTTATTTTTGAGAGAGAGAGAGCGAGAGCGAGTGAGCACGAGCAGGGGAGGGAGAGACAGAGGGAGAAGCAGACTCTCCACTGAGCAGGGAGCCTGATGTGGGCTCGAACCCAGGACCCTGGGATCTTGACCCGAGCTGAAGGTAGACACTTAACCAGTTGAGCCACCCAGGTGCCCAGAAGCTTTCTATTTTGATGTAGCCCTAATAGGTTATTTTTGCTTTTATTTCCCTTGCCTTAGGAGATGTACATAGAAAAATGTTGCTATAGCTGATGTCAGAAATTACTGCCAGTGTTCTCTTCTAGGATTTTTATAGTTTCAGGTCTCACATTTAGATCTTTATTCCATTTTGAGTTTATTTTTGTATCCTTCTAATTCTTTTGGGTAGTTCTTTTTTCTTAACTCAGATCACTTCATTACATTAATGCATTAATCAGTATTCTAAATACTCTAGGGGAATACGATGGTTAATTTTATGCACCATGATATGCCCAAATAATTGGCGATACATTGTTCTGAGTGCATCTGGGGGGAGGGGGTGTTTCTGGATGAGATTAACATTTGAGTTGGTAGACTGAGTAAGGCAGATTTCTCTAGATTGTGGGTGGGCCTCATCCCATCAGCTGAAAATCCAAATAGAACAAAAAGGCTGACACTCCCCCGAGTAAGAGAGAATTCTTCCTGATTGTCTGAACTGGAATATTGGCTCTTTCTGGGTCTTGAGCCTTCCAGCATTTGGGCTGGGACTATAGGCTGTCCTGATTCTCGGGGCTTTGGAGTTGGACTGGAACTACATCATCAGCTCTCCTGGGTCTCTAGCTTGCCAGCTGCATATCTTGGGACTTCTCAGCCTGTGACATGTAAGCAAATTCCTTATAATAAATATTTGTCTATCTACCTATTATCTATCTAACATCTATCTATCTATCTATCATCTATCAGTCATCTATCTATCTATCTATCATCTATCTATCTATCTATCTATCTATCTATCTATCTATCTATCTATCTATCATCTATCATCTATCTATCATCTATCTATCTATCTATCTATCTATCTATCTATCTATCATCTATCTATCTATCATCTATCTATCTATCATCTATCTATCATCATCTATCTGTCATCTATCTATCTATCATCTATCTATCATCATCTATCTGTCATCTATCTATCTATCTAAACTATCTATCTAATCTATCATCTATCATCTATATCCTATTGATTTTGTTTCTCTAGAGAACCCTGACTAATGTAGGAAAATTTTCTCTGAGATTTTCCCTCCTCTAGCACTTTAGACACCTTGATCTTCCCAGACTCTCAGCTCTGTGTCCTCAACACTGTTGAGCTCCACCTGAGTTCAACCTCCTTGCATCATAAATGGAAACCCTCTCACATCAGTAAGTTGGGGCAGTTGTAGGGCTCACATCATCTGTTTCTTATCTTATTGTACTTTGTCAGCTGATTCAGTGTCCTGAAAATTACTCTTTCATGGTTTTATTTCCTACATTTTGATTGTGTCAGGTGGGAAGGCAAATCTACTTCCTCTTATCTGGATATAGAAATCTTTGGTCAATGATCTGAATTATAATTAGGGATCATAAAGAAAAGTCCAAAGTAGTTTCTATCAAATATGGTATTTATAAAGATAGAACTATATAGTACAATTTACAAAAGATTTTTATTCTTGTTAAAAAAAATGCCCCAAAGTGTTAGCACCAAAAATGGTAAAAACTCAAATATCTGGAAATCTTTGGTCTATCCAGTAACTTTTCAGAAAGGGTTTTGGAGACAGAGATGAACTATGGCAAAAACAATTACAGTATTTGGGAAGTTACTATGTAGGTGCCTTCAGGGGAAATTATTCCTGCTAGAGAAACAAAATCCATTGGGATGCCTGGAGCAAGGAAGTATGGCTGGTAAATGCATCACAGGGGTGAGCCCAGCCTCTGTAAATATGTATATACTGTCCTTCAATCCTTAACTTCTAGGCAGAAAACCCCTGTGAGATTTACTAATAGGCATTTGCTTCTTAAAGCACATATATGGCCACCATGTAGCTCAGTATTTCTTTTTCTTCTTTTTTTTTTTTACTTTTTCAAGTGAAGCTTTAAGAATAACTGCTATTGACCTATACTCTGTGCCTTTAAAGATCCCAGACTGGTTTTATCTGTGCACTTTACCCCATAGTTATGTGGAGATTATTAACACGTGTATATGAAACTAAAGCCAGACACAATCTGGTTATTTCTTAAATCCAGTTAATGGAGAAACCAGTATCCATATTCAGGTGGAGGAAGGGAAAATGATTTATGTCTTCAAGAGTCATCTTCAGGGGTTATTGAGGAATACTTCCACAGGGTGTTTTGAGCATTGTGAACCACTGTGGCTGTGTCTGCCTGACTCCACTACAGAGAAAACCCTCCTGTATTAGTCAGGGCTCTCTAGAGAAACAGAATCAATAGGAGATAGATAAATCAGCTAAATAGTGAAAATTCTGTTGTTTTTCATGATGTAAAGTACCTGGTATTACCTGATTTTTAGACATAGCCCCAATCCCCTTGTATCTAGAATAATAGGTGCAGTGTTTCTGTTAGTATCTAAATAAATTCATATGAAATTATGAGAATATGTTCATGAAGACTATTCACTATTTAATGCATGCTATCTAACTCAGAGATAATTAATTCTTCCACTGGATTTGGAATTCCGCGAGGACATGGACTGCATCTTTTTTCCCTTCTGTACTCCAGTGACTGACAATAAGCATATGTACAGTGAACAAATGCATTAGTGGATTATAGGCACACCAAAGCACTGTATTAACGCTTGAAATGTTTGTTGAAAGAAAGTCACACCTAAGTGTTATTAAGAAGTAGGACTAGGTACATAATCTGCAAGACCCAGTGAAAAATGAAAAAGTGAGGCACCATGTTGAAAAACTCTTAAGACTTTCAAGGCAGTGACAGTCAAGTATTAAACCAAAGTCTGGGCTTTGTGTGATCATATATATCACATATTGGTGAAGCCAGCTCTGTTAAGGACTATAGGAAGTAAAATCTAATTTCAAATGCATAGAACAAGACCAAAACAATAGCACACAGGTTTTTAAATTGTCCAGAATTGGAGAATTCAGCATTTCTTCTAAAGAATAATATGTTGATTTGAAAAGAGCTTTTAATATATGTTATATACCATTGGTCTAATTAGATTTGCTATCCTTAATTCTATCATTATGAAAAGTTAGTAGCTGATCTTTTAAAATAAAAAAAAATAAGGTTGGTATTGTGATAAGTATTGAGTTTTATATAGAGAGTTGTGTTGAAGTAATATTTCACTGCTGATTGATGTGCTGTGGATATTTGAACGTCTTGAATTGGTTGCATTACTGTTATACTTTTATTTACTGTCCAAATTAATGCAAAAACTTAGAGCCTTAAGCTTAAATTAAATACTGTGGTTAAGACTATTGAACAAACATACAAAACTAGGCTCCTTGAAATATCCCATATGAAAAATATTTGCTTTGGGGGAGCTGAATAATTTTCTGGGAACACAGCTTTTCTTTGATTTGTTTAGTTCAAAAAGAGAATTCATATTATGGATTAATATGCCATGAAATTTTGATTTAAAATCTCTAAAAGTCACAGTAAGACTATCTACAAAACTGTCAAGATGCATTTTGGGCTGTTGTCCTCCATCCATTTTTTTTTCTTTTCTTCAAAGGATTTAAATGCAATTGGGATTATAAAAATCACATTAAGATTGAAAGACTGTAGGGTAAGTTTCACCTGGGGTGCTTGTTAAGAATGCAATTTCTGGGGTTTCATTCCAGACACATTCAGTGAGACTCTGCAGACGGGCACCTAGAATCTGCATTTTTTTATGCTTTCCAGATGTTTCTTATGCATACTAAAGTTTTAAAACTACTGCCCTCAAGTTTTAATTGCCTTTAAAAAGAACTTCTAATGGATGCAGCCATAATTTCATAACAATATTGACTAATAGAATCTGCTTTTAATATATAATTGCTAAAACACATAGCTGTATAGACTGAAATATACAGATGGCTTTGCATTGCTGAAAGGAGGAGAGTCAAACCTCTGACCAAGTCATGTTTGAAGTTCAGCTGTGAAATTTGATGACTTTTAGCTGAATCTAGATGCCAGGCAAAGTGTGTATGCCCCACGCCTCCCCTCTGACACCATCTCACTGTCTTGAGGCTAATCTTCATGCGGGAATGGCTTATCACTGCTCCCTGAATTTCTATAGAAAGACATGGGTTACAGTGTCAAGAGCTGCAGACTTCTCTCTAGGCTTCTCATCCAGTTAGACATAGAGCTGTATCAGGCAGGGCTCACCACTGATTTAATTTGATCTTCCCAGGGAGGATTAAAAATATTGTTCTTGTCTCAGTTAGAACGTTGCTGCTGAGCTTCAATATGTCAGAGGCTTTTCATCTTCCCAGCTCCAGTGCTGGCTGGGATGGTAAGTGACAACGGTGCAGTATTTGCATTATCTTCCTTAGTTTGCACATTTTTCAACCATGTCAGAGCAAGCAGAAGAGGTGATTTGAAAGAAAACTCCCAGGGAATATAAGAAGGGCTCCTGCCCTGTGTTCTGAAGGATTGCAAATAGAGCTGAAAATGCCCGAAGGAATGAGTAAAGCCTTCTGTTGTATATCTGCACTGCCCCTCAGTGTGATTTGTTCACTGCTAGTTGATGCCACCCCTTTGCCTGGAAATTGGAGGCCTCAGTTATGAATTTTATAACAGCATCCCCAAAATGGGGCTTCATGCAGTAGTCAGTGTATGCCTCATTTAAAGATGATTCAACAACGATCATATCGTTTTTGTAAAAACACTTTGTACTTGTTGAAGTGTTTGCAGACACATTGTCTCATGTGATTCCTGCCCAAATCCTGTTTGATATGCAAGGCAGGTACTATTACCTCTACTTTATGGATGGCAAGAGACCCCCAATTGGTGAAGTTGGTAAAAAAAGAAATCACATCTCTGGAAAGAAAACAGTGGTACATTACAAATCTGGTTTCTTAAAAAAAAAAAAGTGTGATTGTTTGGCATCGTTTTGTTGCCTTTATTATGAATGTGTTGTTGGCTATATGCAGCTCTAAGGAAGACAGCATCACCTCTTCCCACTCTAAGAGCTATGGAGTGACATTCTTCCAGAATTTAAAATGTGTTTTGGTTATGAGTGTGTCTTGGGGTGCAGTAGTTATTGTTTGCAGAATACATGAGCAGAATTTTAATAGTCATTAGACTCCAAGATGCAAACTAATATGCTCTTGGATTTTTAAAGATTTTGTCTGCTGATGTGATCAGCTAGTATTCCACTCCTCCTCTGTTTACAGTTCTGTGACCAGTAGGATTTGCCAACTGACCTGAGTACTTTCCCTGACCAGAAGCATAAAATAACAGTGGTGTAGGATTCTGTGGTCAGACCTTACTAGGCATTAAAATTCTAATACCTCATGCTTGTGACAAAGATGATATTAGAAGTTGAAAATGCCACACTATGAATCTATTATCACGACAAAGATTGTAATGAGAATGGGAAAAGCCGCAGAGTGAACCCATTCTCATTATGTTCTGAAGCCAAATTTCCTGTCTTCAGCATGAATTGTATTGTCTGGGCTCTT
This sequence comes from Zalophus californianus, assembly GCF_009762305.2. NCBI lineage: Eukaryota > Metazoa > Chordata > Mammalia > Carnivora > Otariidae > Zalophus > Zalophus californianus. The sequence continues at coordinate 183,154,644 of NC_045596.1, forward strand.
TAATCAAGGATGTTCCATTTGAAGGAATAACATATCTAGCAGAAAACATAAATTTCACTCCTGAGCACCTGTCTACTAGAAGAATCTGTTTCCTCATTCAATTAGCCAAACTGAAATAAAAAACACTATTTTAGAAGCCTCATTGTAGAAGATAAATTTTTTTGTGTGTGTATGTTTGTGTGTGATGATTGTCACTAATTAAGAGTTAACGAATTTAGAACATTTGAAGCAAAGTGCTCACATTGCCCTCTCCTTATGACACTATTTACAGAGGGCCTAGGCTATATGCTGTCTGCCCAAATCATTTTGCTGTGTGTGTCATATGCTTCTAGCTGTGATTAGTGGAAAAGAGTTTAGTAAGTGCTGAAACAAAAATACTTTGTTAGTTCTTGTTGTTAAGATTGCTTTAGGTATTTTAGGTTTTTGGAAAAGATTTAATACTGTTAATAATGCGCCACATTGCTCTAGGAAATAGGAAAGCATATTACCCTATTTATTTTATTCTCATTTGCATTTGAGAAAGTGGACTGGTCAAATATCCTTGCAAGGTATTTTGCAGCTACCAGCATGGCTATGTTTTCCAATTTTGGGTGTGATAAAGCAACCAATGAAACCCAACAGGCAATGCCAAAACGTAGGTAATTCTGTCTGTCCTCCAACCTCAGAAGCTGGCTCTTTGCAACACTTTTTTGGGAAGATAATGCAATTCAGAGCAGAGCTTTCTTTGAAGTTTCTTTGGACATGATGATGATGAAGGGTTGCAAAGTGAGACCACTGGTATTTCAGATACTGCAGATAGTGACGTTATGAAAGGAATATTTAAAATAGGCATGGCTAAGGAAACCAAATCTTAATTGGTTGTTTTGTAAATCCCATCTCATGCCTGATGCCTTTTCTGACATGTTTTCCAAAATTGGAATATTTCTGCTGACCAATTTCCATGGCTTCCTCTTCTCAAACTACACTCCAATGAATCGTCATGCTGGTGTATCCATAATAAAAAGTTAGCTAATGTATGTATTTGCTCACGGTGCATCCACCTCTGTATAATTTCTGTGTATGTGTTTTTTGAGGATAATAGGCATGGGGAAGACAGGGGGTTGGAGCATGGGAAAGGTAACAAGTACTGGTTTGTTAAGTTAAAGAACAAGAGTAGGAGGAATAGGGCATTGAGACAAGATGTATAAGACAGCACCTGTGTGCCTAACAGAGAAGGATGAACAGGGTGGGAGGAAAGGTTGTACATTTGCATAAATTGCACAGGAATGGAGAGGGTGATGATGGAAGGTGGGAAGAATGTGACATTTGGGTGGAAAATAACAATTTAGAAATTGACTCATCCAGTAGCTACTGATGAGGTACTCCCTCTGTCACATCAGTGAGAAGTTACTGGATACTTGGTTCTTGAGGAAACCTGTTCCCATGTTGTGGTTTTCTGAATTTTCCTGATTATTGATCTCTGGAGCTCTAAAAGCCAAGAGATGCAGAGGTCACTGTGGAATCAATATTTCTATTATAGATAAGAAAATCTTAGAAGAAGGGCCTAGATGAAGATGTATACAAACAAACTTTGACTTAAGAATTTTTTGAATACTGGGATTATGTATCAAATTAAATTTTAAGCTTCTTTGTTCCACTTGGCTTTATATTTACTCTCTTCTATTTTTTCCCTCTTTGAAATAAAACTGGACAATAGTATGTTAAAAGTGTAAAATCAAGGACTATTAAGAAATCAACTACTGTCATTTAGAGTGAAATTAAATGACTGGATGATTACTTTGTTAATTACTGGCAAATCTGTTGTGGAACCCCCAAATCCTGATTATCCATCCATACACTGTCTGGTGAATCCTATAAATGGCTTGTTTTTATTCAGTGGGTGGAAGACAGGAAAAAGAACATTAGGCAAAGAAGAAAGAAATGGAGGGGATAGAGTCATTGCAATAAAATCACTTTATTCCACTCCCTGTGCCCCCTGAATTATTAGGGGACGCTAATATACTGATAGGACTGTGATAACATGGTATCTTGAATTTTAATCCAACCCTAATTATACACACTCCTATATTATCACAATCTTTAACTAGTACAAGATAGAAAACGAGAGCTCAGCAACTTTCTGTGGCTTTTAAATCTTGGGAGTTCTTATTCTGATTTAATATAACAACCTTAATTTATCTTTGGTAGTTCTTAGTCAATTAGCGGAAAAACAGGCATTCATATGGAGAGCTTAGGAAAGATATAATTGGAGGTATGCCTATGCTTTTTTTAATTGAAAAATGGGAAAAGTTACATCATAAATTAATAAAATCACATTCAGGGCGCCCGGGTGGCTCAGTTGGTTAAGCGACTGCCTTTGGCTCAGGTCATGATCCTGGAGTTCTGGGATCGAGTCCCGCGTCGGGCTCCCTGCTCAGCAGGGAGTCTGCTTCTCCCCCTGACCCTCTTCCCTCTCGTGCTCTCTATCTCTCATTCTCTCTCTCTCAAATAAATAAATAAAATCATTAAAAAAATCACATTCAATTTATATTGATAGATATTAGAGTAACACAAAAGTAATTGATTAAATTATCTTAGTAGAATTTAATAATCTTGCTATACTATTTAAATTTCCAGTCCTAGTTTGAAGGTAGACGAAGAACATTTCCTTCCTTTTTTTATATTTGGTGAGAGTAACTTTCAAGGTCCTAAGTTTATTGGCGTAGTTTAATGGAAAAATTTATGCTCCAAAGCATTCATTTTTCTTCCCAAGCTTTGTGGTTTTCAATTTCTCAACTACTGGGTGTCTTTCAGTTTACATGGCAGAACAGAATCTTCTCAACTTTTTGATTCTTTTAATAAAATATTCAATTGAGAATTAAACCAAAGTTTGAGTAAACCAAGGATATGATCTCATTCTTATTCTTGTCCTTGGGGTTGTTGAAACACAGTTATTATTATATGTATTTATCTAAGTTGTAAGTTTAAGCTTAAGTTTTCTTTATTTTAACTGATTTGTTTCAAACGTGATTGAGGCTGAATACAAATGAAATCATAGTTAATACAATAGACCTTCCAGTGCATGACAGCCCTACTACTGTTGAAATATCTCAAGACCGAACGACATACTTTGTCCCTCCACTCTCTACCCCCTACAACACTATCTGGAAAAGAATTCCAGGAAAAGAGACATTAGCTTCAATGTCAATAATCTTACACCAAAATATATCAGCAAATCAGTATTTCTGAATTGGCTTCAAAGGTTGTTAATAGATTTAAATGCAAAATTCTATATTCCAGTGGTGTGAAAACTGTTGGAGAGGAAAGATACAGGTTTGTAAAGGAATCTCAGAGTTTACCTCAGGGAGCTGCTCTAAGCCACAGTTTGCTTTCTCGATACCACACCCCCCCAGCCCAAAACATCTGTTCTTAGCTCTAGGTGAGATCCCCCAAGTCCTCAGTACCCCAGAAAAAGCTGGGAAGCCCCAGATCACCACTGTAAGTTTCTTTCTCTTTTGTGGACAATTTAAGCTGAATTGTTTAGATCTAGGCACATTATAGCTACTGCTCTAGCAGATGGTAATTTTTAAGAGTGCTAGAATTTCCTTACTACTTAGGTAGTCACTGGGGAAGACAATAACTCCCCACTGTGAGTCACTAAACTTATTTCAGTCTGGAGCAGCTCCCTAAGGTGAATTCCATCATCCTCCTTCTTCCCTTCTATCACCAAACTTCATGGTGCTGGGCAAGGTGTTCTCTAACTTACCACTTAGTATGAAAATTAGCCTGAAATTATTTTGTAGTCAATGACACAAAGGTTTTTGTTTAAGTTACTATTTACAACTTTACAGATTGATAAGGAAATGCAAGACAGAATATGATTTTAGATAAGAGTCTGGTTGATGTGCTGCATCTCTTTTGCATGCCATAATATGCTTTCAAGCTGCAAGCATCCTTAAATTTCAAGATTTTGTCTTAAAGATGAGAAAGTTGAGACCTGGGAAGATTAGGTGGCTCACATAGCTATGTTGTAGCAGAATCAGTATTCAACCCCAAGTCATCAGATGTCCTGTGTCAGATGAAAATCTTAATTTTTTTATGGATATAAAATTGGTATATAATGTTATATTAATTTCAGGTATACAACATATCATTTGATATATGCATACGTTACAGAGTGATCACCGCAATAAGTTTAGTTAACATCTCTCTCCATACAATTAAGTCCTTTCACCCATTTTCCCACCTACCCAAAACCCATCCCTTTTTGATAATTACCAATTTGTTTTCTGTATCAATGAGTTTTGTTTTATTTGTACATTTGTTTTTTAGATTTTACGTATTAGTGAAATCATACGTTTGTCTTTCTCTGACTTATTTCACTTAGCATGATATCTTCAAGGTTCATTCACATGATCATAAGTGGCAAGATTTCCTTCTATTTTATGGCTGAGTAGTAACCCTATAGTAACCCTGTATATATATAGGGTTACACTTCTTTATCCATTCACCCACTGATGGACACTTAGGTTGTTTTCATATCTTGGCTATTGTAAATAATGCTACAGTGAACTGAGGGTACATATATCTAATTGAATTAACATTTTTGTTCTCTTTGGATAAATACCCAGAAGTTGAATAGCTAGGTAGTTCTAGTTTTAATTTTTGAGGAACCTCCATACTGTTTTCCACAGTGGCTGCACCAATTTACATTCCCACCAACAATGTACAAGGGTTCCTTTTTCTCTACATCCTTGCCAAAATTTGTTATTTATTGTCTTTTTGATAGTAGCCATTCTAACATGTGTGAGGTGATAAGTTATGGTACTTTTGATTTGCATTTCCCTAATAATTAGTGATGTTGAAAATATTTTCATGTACCCATTGGTCATCTGTATGTTTTCTATGTAAAAATGTCTATTAGATCCTCTGCCCATTTTTTAATCCATCTGGTTTTTTGCCATTGAGTTTTCTGTGTCCTTTTAGTATTTTGGATATTAACTCCTTATTGGATACATGATATGCAAATATTTTATGCCTATACCATACTGATTTAATTACTATAGCTTTGTGGTATAATTTGAACTAAGGAAGCTTGATGTCTTTGGCTTTGTTCTCTTTTCTCAAGATTTCTTCGGCTATTTGGAGGTCTTTGGTTCCGTACAAATTTTAGAATTATTTATTCTGTTTCTTTGAAAAATGCCATTGGAATTTTTATAGGGATTGAATTGAATCTGTAGATTGCTTTGGGTAGTATGGACATTTTAACAGTATTAAATTCCAATCCACGAGCATAGAATATCTTTCCATTTATTTTTGTCTTCTTCATTTTCTTTCATCAATGTCTTATAGTTTTCAGTATACAGGTCTTTCACCTCCCTGTTTAAATTTATTCCTAGGTATTTTATTATTTTTATTTTTCTTTAAAGATTTTATTTATTTGACAGAGAGAGACACAGCGAGAGAGGGAACACAAGCAGGGGGAGTGGGAGAGAGAGAAGCAGGCTTCCCACGGAGCAGGGAGCCCAATGCGGGGCTCGATCCCAGGACCCTGGGACCATGACCTGAGCTGAAGGCAGACGCTTAACGACTGAGCCACCCAGGCGCCCCGGTATTTTATTATTTTTAATATACTTATAAAGACGATTGATGTCCTTATTTCTTTTTCTGATAATTCATTATTAGTGTATAGATATGCAACAGATTTCTGTATATTAATTTTGTATTCTGCAACTTTACTGACTTCATTTGTTCATTTGAACAGTCTTTTTGGTAGAGTCTTTAGGGTTTCCTATGTATGTATCATATCATCTGCAGATGGTTATAGTTTTAATTATTCTTTTTCAATTTAGATGCCTAATTCTCTTTCATGACTAATTGCTGTGGCCAGGACTTCTAAAGCAATGTTCAATAAAAGTAGTGAGAGTGGACATCCTTGTCTTGTTCCTGATCTTAGAAGAAAACCTTTCTACTTTTCACCATTGAGTATGATGTTACCAGTTTGTTTGTCATATATGGCCTTTATTATGTTAAGGTATGTTCCCTCTATACCCACTTTTTTGAAAGTTTATCATAAACGGATGTTGAATTTTGTCAAATACCCATTTGATCTTGGTGTATGATTCTCTTAATGTATTGTTATATTTGGTTTGCTAGTATCTTATTGAGGATTTTTACATCTGTGTTTGTCAGGGATATTGGTTTGTAGTTTTCTTATTTTTGTGGTATCCTTGTCTGGTTTTGGTATTAGGTAATGTTTCCGAAAATGAATTTGGAAGCATTTCTTTCTCTTCAGTTTTTTGGAAGAGTTTGAGAAAGATAGATATTAAATGTTCTTTGAATATTTGGTGGTACTCACCAGTGAAGCTGGTATTTTTGATGTCATATATCTTATCTTTTTATTTTTATGTCTTCCTTAACTGCTTATTGTAGACTGGAATTGTGTTTCCTCCTTTTATCTGTGCTGTGTCCTGTGTACGGTAGCCTGCCCAGACTGTTCCTTCTGTGGACAGTACTTAACCACAAGTTTAGCAAGACTGAAGGCAGGGCTCACCTGTGGTTTCAACAATTCTAGAGAAGAACATTGGGGACAGAGATATGTCCCCGGCTTTAGCGAGGCTGTGTCCACACCCCACCTGCGCTAGCCAGGTAGAAGGAGAGTGCAAAAATGGTGCCTGACAGCATCTCTGCCCCCAAAGAAAGTCTGAAGTGGTCTCTGCCCCTCCAATAGATTCTTTAAGATTAGCAAATGAATCTCCTTCACATATAATTCAGTAACTTCTTTTTTTTGTTTTTTTTTAAGATTCCATTTATTTTTATTTATTTTTTATTTTTTTAAATTTTTATTTTATTATGTTATGTTAATCACCATACATTACATCATTAGTTTTTGAGGTAGTGTTCCATGATTCATTGTTTGCATATAACACACAGTGCTCCATGCAGAACGTGCCCTCTTTAATACCCATCACCAGGCTAACCCATCCTCCCTTCCCCCTCCCCTCTAGAACCCACAGTTTTTCTCAGAGTCCATACTCATGGTTTGTCTCCCCCTCCGATTCCTACCTCATTTTCCCCTTATCTTCTTTTTTTTTTTTTTTTAACATACAATGTATTATTTGTTTCAGAGGTACAGGTCTGTGATTCAACAGTCTTACACAATACACAGCGCTCACCATAGCACATACCCTCCCCAATGTCTATCACCCAGCCACCCCATCCCTCCCACGCCCCACCACTCCAGCCACCCTCAGTTCTAAATGGATACCTTTGCACCTGGGTCCCAGGGTGAGTCTGCGTGTGAGCCCTGTAAAAGGAATACCTCACATTTCCACCCCTTCTCCCCCCCCGCCCCGCCCCGGTCCTCTGGAAGTAAGCACCACTGGTTTCCAAAGCCAAACATTTTTATGGACTCATCTCTCAAGTGCAGGGCCCAAGGGCTTGGGTGCTCAATGTGGAGTACAAACCCCTTATACCCCTGGGAGAGGCTTCCACCTTTGAGATCCCTCCTTAGTGTGTGCTGCCATGCCATCCGTGGCTTTTTTTTTTTTTTTTTAAGATTTTATTTATTTATTTGAGAGGAGAGAAAGAGAATACAAGGTAGGGGGGTGGGGCAGCGGGAGAGGCACAGGCAGACTCCCCACTGAGCAGGGAGCCCAAGGATGCAGGGTTCCATCCCAGGACCCTGGGATCATGACCTGAGCTGAAGGCAGATGCTTAACTGACTGAGCCACCCAGTGCCCCCAAGGGGTAGGTTTTTGGCAAGACTGCCTCTCTGCCTCACCTACCTGTTTCAATGTGCTCCCCCCTCTTTTTATAATCCATGTGGCTCTTTTATTCCTTGTCATGGAGGGAGGTTTTCAGCTAGTTTTCCCTTTTTAAAGCAACAATCATTCCATATACAGCTCTAGGTTTGGTGTGTTTGCAGAAGGAGGTGAGTTCAGGGTCTTCCTATACTTGGACCACCTCCTCATAAAGTTTTTTTTGATAACTCAAAAAATATTAAGACTTGAGGTGTGTTAAAGATTTTGTTTCCACTTTGAAATGTAGACCACTTTAGCAGAGGACACTCTAAAGGAGCTTTATATGCAGTCCTCTACCTGTCACTGTTACCCTAAGACTCAAGTGGATTGCATTCAAAATAGATACATTTCTCCCAGAAGGCAATTTTGTTTGGAGTATAATGTAGGCCATGGTTCCATCCAGTTTTGAAGCATGCTGATTGTAGGTAGCTATATTTATTATAACAGTTGAAAGGAGAACGTCATAAAAATAAAAGTCTCCCACAAGTAGGCCGCTATTTCATCTGATTTAGAATTGTGGAAGCTGAAAGCAAAAATAACTGAAAGTTTCCTCTAACCTTCCTTAAAAGGAGTCGTAGAGAAGAAAGAATTTGGGGTGTGTGTGTGTGTGTGTGTGTGTGTGTGTGTGTGTGTGTGTGTGTGTTTAAACAATGATTTCTAAGTAATGACTGAATATAAATGCAATTTGGAAACATATATGAATATTCCAAGTGTAATGTCCCTCTTTTTGGCCAGGATCATATTGTATTTATTTTACTCCCTGTCTTTTCCCCATGAGAGTGAGGGAAAAGAGGACCTGTACATATTTTGTGCTTATGTCAAAATACATGTACCTTTTTATTTTCTTCTTTCAAGGCAATGTGTTTATTATGTAAGAGTGAGTGTGCAGATGCAGAAAAAAAACTCATCCTTATATATTTGTCTGCAGCTTTTGATTGTAGTGAAATGTGAAGTTATTCTCAAATTTTAATGTGCAGAAGGATCATCTGGGGCTTATTAAAAGCATATTCCCAGACCTGGTTCTCTGAAGTTTCTTCTGGAAATGCCTTGGTTGATAACACCCATAGGTCCTGGACATTTTGAAGAATTCTGAGTCTGAGTGCCCTTAGAAAGGTGGAATGTTGCTGGAGGTGGTTTCATAATCCTTCATTTGCCTCATCATAGTGTACTCAGTGACTTGGAATTTCACATCGGTCCATTTTTGTGTGTGTGTGGGGGGGCGGTTTATGTTAAATCCTTGTGGTTGAATCTTTAAAATCTGACTGGAAAAATGCAAATATATTGAGCATTCACATATCAAATGAGAAAATTTCTTGGCAACTGAGAAGGAGGTTCAGAATTCAAAGTTTTTTCTCTTGCTCTGTTAACTGTTGAGGATGCACGGTTGCTGCTGGCAAATTCTGCTTGAGGTGAAAAGAGGAGAAAATACCTTTCTCCTCTCTTTCTCCTGCAATCCAGTCTCCTGCCTGAGCTTTCCATTTCCTGAACCCCAGTTAGAAGCCAAAGCTTCTAAGCTTGCTGATCCCAGGAAACAGAGCTGAAGGCAGTCATATTCTGGGCTACAGAGCAGAGGAAGGGACGAGAGAAGCACAATTTAATCGGACGGCACACAGACTAGGACTTGGGGAGCAATCTTGGTCTGGTAGAAAATCACGGAAGGACATGACCTAGGATGAGTATACAGGCAGGAGAAACAAATGCCAAGGGATCTAAAGGTTCATGTCCATTCAAAGCAGAAGAGTCTGGGTACTATTCTGGGGGTCAAAGCTAGGACGCCCACAACACTTTCTATTGAGAGAGTCTAGGTTTATCAGAAGAAAAGGGACTTTTCTGCTGGGTGGTCTTCTCCCTTCACCTTAGCATTAAGACAGGTATTTCTGAGTAGAAATACCCCAGCTCACATATCAAAGAGTTGATGCCTCAGCAGAACAGTGCCTGGTCCACCCGCCCTCTTTCCTGTTTCCAGTTGCTGTCTGGGGTCTATTTGGAATGTCGGGTAGCTCTCACTGCCAGTACAATTGGAATGCAGCAGAAAGCTGTGATTGGATCCTGTGGGGAAGTTAAAACATAAGGAACCGACAATTATATTAACTGAATAAAAAGAAACTAGAGCAGATGTGCCTTTGCAAATGTTTATTTTCTATGGAGACATAAACCCACTTCACATTCTCAGACTTCCCTCTGGACAATTAAGATTGTGGATTTGGAGTCAGGTGATGACTAAAGAATTTGAATTGTTTCTTTCAAGGTACAAAGCTCTTCAAGAGCTAGCGTGTAATGAAATTTGTGATGTGAGCATAAAACTAAGTGACTATTATAAAAGTCATAGTCTGCATGGGACTCCATAAATTCACACCATGGAGAGTTGTCTAAAGGGATTTGCACTACTCTGTTCAACGTGGACTTGAAAGGCTCCTTGCTCAGCCTCCACTCAGCAGCCAATCCAGAGGCCCTAGCCATAGAACACAGGCTGCATGGTTCAGACACCTGGCCACCCACCTTTCCAGGAACACTGAGGACTTTGGATGTGGCAATTAAGATCTGGCCTATATAACATTTTCTTATGGTGAAATTGATTTTAGCTTCACTTCTTGCTTAACCAGTTCTTTTGTTTCAGACAGATGCAACTTTTTCCTTTTGCTTCTCGACTAAGGACACCTGTAAGGTATTCCAGCTAACTTTTGTAGATACATCATTGGTTTCTTGGCAGCCTTGTTTTTAAAAATCTACATATTGCTTTCCTGGTTCAATCCATCACTTTACACTTGAAAAGGTCATGGTTTACTCATCAGGAAACTTTGGAGAAATCCTTTGCTATGATTTATCTTATGTTACATGCCCTGATAGAGATTCTCAGGAAGCAAGGCCCATTAGTTCCGTGTAAGGTCAGTCCCCTAAAGTCCAGTGCAAAATGAATACCAATTGTGCATGCTTGAGATTGAAGCATTCTCTTGGATCATTTAATTGAAATCAAGGGAATGAGTGGTTTCTATGTGGTGACTCATATGTGTTAGACAGGTGATGTATGGGACAGAGTCTCCCCTTGGAGGTGTTAGCATGTCAATGATAGGTCTTATTTTTAAATCTCCTCCAATATTTAGTATAAAGATAAACATGTCCTAAAACATTTAATATTTTATTTTCTGATATTCATAATCTATGGTTGTTTAAAAACCCTTCGGTGTGTTATTGTTATAAGTAAATGTTTGCCCTTTGCCCCCCTAAACTTCTTAGGGACATTATTACTGAGATGAGAAATTAAAGCAAGCCAATTTATTAAATTTTTAAATCACAGTATTTGAAAATAATAGTCCATGAATTTCCAAGTAATTATATCTGCAGTATTTAACCCTGGATTGTGTTTAGAGGAATGGCCTGGCAGTTTGAGAGAAACTTCACTATGAAGTCAAATAACCTGTTTTCATATCTGGGAAGACATTTTGAGTGAGAGCAGTTTTGGTTATATGATGTTTCCATTGTAAGGACCAGATCAGCTATATAGAAAGTATTTATGATACACTTTCGATTGTAAAATCTCATTATTTTCTCATTCTATAATCTTAACCACGGTCAAGTGGGTATTTACTGTTCTCTCTAAATACATTCTTACCTCAATGTTAATTTCAGCCAAGAGCATTTATTCAAGAAGAACTATGTAAAAGGTCCCATGTGATGCTGGGAATGTAACGTCCAGCAAGATAGAAGGTCCTAGCCCCGGAGTTCGACTGTGTAGTGAGTCTCCTGGCATTAAGCTCTGCTGATAGATGGAAACATGTGGTTGACGATGGAGGAACAGTTTTTAAGGGGCAGAAGGTAACAAACAGTATAACATCAAGTTCAGGTGTGTGTGGTACACCTGAGTACATTCCTGCTCTGGCCTTGTGTCCTGAGCAGTTTTTCTATTTGCACAGGTGGATTTGTTCTGCTCTCTGTCCCTTGTCCCCAAGGCCCACTTGAAACAGGCTGTGGAGTTGTGAGGCTGATAGCCCTTTACTTGATCTCAAATCTGTAGCAAGGGCACCAACAGAAGGACTGAAACCTACAACCTGAGCTTGACAGTTGGGCTCGAACCATCTGTGTTAATAAGCCACATAAATTACACTGAAGGACTGGGGACAGAAATGGAAGGGAATGCGATTACCAGGTTACTAGGCCTGATGAGGGCTCTGGACCTCATATGGTCAGTGTCTTTGGGATGCTTCTGTAGTCCTCACTCATGCATTAGGAACACTGTTGTCCCTGTTTACTATGCAAACCAGAGCCTATAAGGCTTTAGTTGCTACATTTTATATTTGTAGTTTCTAGATTAGTGCTGCTTTCTTAGTCATGACAGTAACCGAATCTGTTAATAAATGGTGCTTAGAGCTGATCATTTTCAAAAATATATATATTTTTAAATTACCTAATTATAAGGTCATTTCACTAGTAAGTTTTCAGACTAGGTTTCATATTAGAAATATGATTTGGCTTTATAAATGATAGGAGAAAATTCATTCCTAATTATTCTGAGATAACTAAAATTTATGTTGTGTGTGTATATATACATATATATATATATGGACAAGACATTTTTTATTCCATAATGTTATAAATTATTTGAATTAGATTTTGAAGTAGGCTTAGTGGCATCACCTTGGTTGGTTTATTGATAATATTCTCCCAAACTGATAATTCTGACTACTCTCCTCTGAAGGAAATAAGTTGACTTTCTGTTCTCATTTCCCCTCTCTCTTGAAAGCAACAGCCTGTGTTATGAGGACTGAACTAGAGTTTGGGGACTTGTATTTTAGTCTGTCCTCCAATATTTACCTAGAAAACATATAAAGCTCTTTGATTTCAATTTCCCCATTGTAACATAGAGCTAATAATACAAACTCATGCAACTTACAGAGTCTCAAATGAGAGTAGATATAAAAGGTATTTAAAACTGCCAATTATGACATAAACGATATAAACGCAAGGTGTTATAATTATTAGGCTCTGGCCTAATACAAAGTAATACACACATGTGGAAAAATATCGATACAGTACAAAAAGGTACACTGTGCAAACTTGCTCTACTTGCTGTTTCTCAGTTCTTTGGGTCCCCAATTTCACTTCCCAGAGGCAGCTGCTATTCCTGGTGAGTTCTGGAGACCCCTGGGGACTCTGACATTGGGAGAGATTGACTGATTGAATGATTGATTGATTTTTTTGATGTAGGGTTCCATGATTCATTGTTTGCGCATAACACCCAGTGCTCCACGCAGAACGTGCCCTCTTTAATACCCCTCACCAGGCTAACCCATCCCCCCACCCCCTCCCCTCTAGAACCCTCAGTTTGTTTTCCAGAGTGCACCATCTCTCATGGTGCCTCTCCCCCTCCAATTTCCCCCCTTCATTCTTCACTTCCTGCTATCTTCTTTTTTTTAACATATAATGTATTATTTGTTTCAGAGGTACAGATCTGTGATTCAACAGTCTTACACAATTCACAGCGCTCACCATAGCACATACCCTCCCCAGTGTCTATCACCCAGCCACCCCATCCCTCCCACCCCCCACCACTCCAGCAACCCTCAGTTTGTTTCCTGAGATTAAGAATTCCTCATATCGGTGAGATCATATGATACTTGTCTTTCTCTGACTGACTTATTTCGCTTAGCATAATACCCTCTAGTTCTATCCACGTTGTTGTAAATGGCAAGATTTCATTTTTTTTGATGGTTACCTAATATTCCATTGTATATATATACCACATCTTCTTTATCCATTCATCTGTTGATGGACATCTTGGCTCTTTCCACAGTTTGGCTATCGTGGACATTGCTGCTATAAAGATTGGGGTGCACATACCCTTTTGGATCCCTATATTTGTATCTTTGGGGTAAATACCCAGTAGTGCCATTGCTGGGTCGTAGGGTAGCTCTATTTTCAACTTTTTGAGGAACCTCCATATTGTTTTCCAGAGTGGCTGCACCAGCTTGCGTTCTCACCAACGGTGTAGGAGGGTTCCCCTTTCAACATTGGGAGAGATTTTACATGTTTAATAGGCCTAGGACCTACTTCCTAGGAGACCACATTTTTATGTTTTGTAGGACGTATTTCTCAGTGTGTGCTATTGCTCAAGGTTTAAGGCATACAGCTTCATCATTTTTCTTGTTTCAAACAGAAAAGAGTAGAAATCTGCACACTGTTAGCTTGCTGAACCAGCGTGTTTCTCAAATGAGTGTTGAGTCCATGGAGCACCACCTAAAGGGATGGAAATAATGCTGCACAGGAATATGGCCTTTCAGCAACAGACACAATTTCAGAGCACACATTATTACCTCTTGTAAAAGCTGTGTCTCCCCTTTCTCATCTCTAGATCACTGGATGACAGCTCTGGCAGAAACAAATAGCAGGTGGGATGACATGTATTTGTGGATTTTAGGTTATAGTTTGGCTTTAACATATTGCCATGTCTCTTTTTCCAGACTTGCCTTCCTTTTGGAGGCTCAGCACCTCCTCTTAACGTAATGATTAGATTCAAGACCTGCAATTCAGTCAAGATGTAGTCATGGGTCAGCATACTCCTATTATCACAGCTGGGGCTTCAATCCTATGTTGCCTGTTCCAGAACAGCGAGTGTATTCATCTCAGCTGTGCCATCCTGAGCAATGTCAAACACTCCTCACATTCTTTCCCAAGTTGCTGGTTTCTTAGGTTTCTTTGTTTTTTATTATTTCAGGGCCCATGAGGGATGGGTCAAATGTCTCTGAGCTCTTTACCCTTTTAATTTGTCCTTATTTGCCTTAGAGGTCAATTCTAACTGGATATGATCCTAACAGCTGAAAAACCATCAGAATATGAAGGGGCCAGGATTAGGGGCATGCAGAGGGGGAGTTTGAAAGGACAACATGCTCAGTCAGTTTTCACCTGCTCATAAGTAAGAGGAGATCATATTCATCACTGCTCATAAAATTCTACCTTAAACAATGAAGAAAGCATCTCTTTAAAGGGTTAATGTGTCTTAAGGCTAACAGATATACTTGCTAGGGATTTTGGCCATTGAAAACTAGCTCAGCCTGGGAAAAAGAAATTAATTTGTATCGATTAGTAGTCAAAGAGAAAGAGAATCAAGCCCATTATTTCAACACAAATAATGAGGAATTAAAAATCCTCTAGATGCTCAAGTGGACTTAGAAATCTTAGAGTTGCAGGTATTGGCTCAAGATAATGCTTTGCCAAAGTATTATGTCCCCTTTCGTCAGGATCAACATTGTGAAATAATCATATGTTAACAGAATTCCCAGTAAAAAAAAGGTTAATATGTTATGGGCACAAAATAGGGTTGAGAGCCTAAGGTCTTGAGCGAAGCTATGAATAGTTTTTTTTCTCTTTATGAAAACCAATAAAATACAAAAACATTTCACATGTCTTAAATTAATGGGTATAATATGACTGATTTCTGTTTATTATCCAGCAATTGGTAGAAAATTGCAGACTCCTTCAGTTTCAAAAATATGACTGGAATTAATTTTGCTTTGATACAGACATTATGTACACTGAGTCAAAGTGTCCTTTTTTTCTAGCCACGCATTCAGATGTTCATTGCCACAGTGATTTCATAAGCTCTGAGATGATGACCCCTCCTCTCTCCACTTGTCTGGTGTCATCTTGGCATCAGACATACAATAACTCGGACTATTGAGATGAATAATGGTGCAGTTGAGTAGATATTTCTGACTCCTCTTCTGGAATAGATAGCGTTGTACTGCTTTAGTTCTCCTGAGATGAACTTCAGACCCTTCTGCACACAGAAACTGGTGTCAGAATTAAGGAATAGGATTACTTGTTTCAGCATTACTTTTTCTTTTTCAAAGCTGTACTCCAAATATCTTTATTCTTGTTCATTCTCATCCATTGAACGCTACCTCCCTGTTTTCTTCCCAACTTCCATCTAGTTTCCTGGTTTGAAAACTGCCTCAATCAAAGTAACTAAAATTAGTAATTAAATTTCAAAAGATGGTGCTATAATTGCATAAACAGGTACAAAACATATGCAGGCTTACCAGTGATTTGTGAAAGAGGAATGAAAATAATGGTAATGATAAAACATTTATTTAGTGCGTACCCTTTTGCCAAGCACATATTGTCCCCTTAATTGTTTCAGTAATCCAGTATGGTAGGTAACACTTTATCTTTTTTTAAAAAAGATTTTATTTATTTATTTGAGAGAGAGAGAATGAGAGATAGAGAGCACGAGAGGGAAGAGGGTCAGAGGGAGAAGCAGACTCCCCGCCGAGCAGGAAGCCCGGTGCGGGACTCGATCCTGGGACTCCAGGATCATGACCTGAGTGAGCCGAAGGCAGTCGCTTAACCAACTGAGCCACCCAGGCGCCTGGTAGCACTTTATCTTGGCTTTAAAGAGAGGCTGGGTAATTTATCAGGGCTACATAGATAATAAGTAGGGAGCTAGAACCCAAAAACTCCTACTGTACGCAAAGTGCTATATTGTACTACTGACCCCTATACTGAGAATATCAAATTGTGTGGGATATAAATATGTAATATTTTAATGTGTAAATACTTGCTACCAACTAAGCTAGGTTGAATGCCCTTACACTCAATAATTCCATTAGATCATATAATATTCTAGTAATTTGTTCAGAATTGCCTTATTTTGTTATTTGGAATTCAGTTCTGATTTTCTTATTGAAGTATTTTATATGTGTATGTGTGTGTGAGTGTGTGTGTATAAAACAGCAGCTCAGTAGATTTTTATATATGAACAAAGGAAGTAACCACCACCTAGATCAAGACAGAGAACATTTTCAGCACCACTATTAGGGTCCCTCACAGCCAATAGCTCTCCCTCCAAGGTCATTGCTATTCTCAATTCAATAATCACCGGTTAGTTTTAAAAGATCTTGACCATAATGTAAATGGAATCATAATGCATACGTTCTGTAGTGCCTGGCTTCTGTCATGCAACACAGAGCCTGCGAATGATCTGTGTTGTGTGAACCTGTAGTTAGTTCTTTTATATTCTACCATTTGAGGATACCATTACTTATTTATCTATTCTCCTGTCAACAGACATTTGTGTTTACTTGGTTTTTGGCTATTGTGAATAAACCTGCTACAAACATTTTTGTAGATGTTTTCTGGTGGACACATGCATTCATTTGTCATGTGTACATAGCCAGGAATGGAATTCCCAGGGGTCATAGTGTAGGTATATGTTTAAGTTTTCCAAAATGGTCAAGCCAAGTATAAGTATGTTCCCATCAGAAACACATTAGAGTTTCTATTGTTTTCCATTTGCAGCCATACTTGGCATTAACAGTTCTTCTCATGTTATTCTGGTGGGTGTGTAGTGGTATCTCATGGAAGCTTTACTTTGCATTTCCCTTGTAAATAATTGAGGATGACTTCTCTCTGTATACTTATTGATCATTTTAATATCTGCCTTGCTGAAGCAGATATTAAAATGCTCAAGTTCTTTGTATATTTAAAAAATTGAGTTGTCTAATTGATTTATGAGTTCTTTATATATTCTATATAGAAGTTCTTATTCAAGTATATGTATTGTGAATATCTTCTTTCAGTCTGCAGCTAAACCTTTCTTTGTTTCAGTGTCTTGAGTGAAGAGAAGTTCCTAATTTTAATGCAGTCTAATTTATTATTTTTTATGTGTAGTGTTTTTTGTTCCTGTGTAAGAAATTTTGGCCTACCCCAAGGTCATGAATATGTCCCCCCCCCCTTATTTTTTTTCTACAAAAGAGTTTCCCGTACTTTCTTGGTCTATGAAGACTTTAATATGTTAATAATATTTTTAGAGGCCTAATAGGCTAAAAGAAATACCTAACAATTCAGTTTATTAAGCAGGTAGATCCAAACCACTTAATAGGGATTTATATCCTAAAGCACAGTTGATGTTTGAAAAAATAATAAAAATTAAATAAAAGAAAAATAATATTTGTATTTTATTCTTAACCACCATTGCTTAGTAATGGGATATGTGTGTATTACACTGTACAACTTCTCAAATCTTGGAGTCTTGGAAGTGGATTGGACACCAACACCTTCATAACCTTTTCCATGTTAATTCTTGTACAGTACTTTTTCTGATAGCTACCACTGAACACCTAGTTTAGCAAAGATACATATGACATGAAATGTAGTATAATGTGATTTTGAAAGTGTGTGTGACCTTGAGCTGGTAGTTTGGGAAGAGTCTCATAGAAGTTTATATTGCTGTGTTTGTCTCATAAATGTGAAATATCATATGGTACTCTTTGAGTTTGCTATAGTTCCCTAGGGTGCCTTGGCACACAGTTTGATTTTAGGTTTATTGTTTGACATTTCACATTTAGGTTTACAATCCATCTCTGATTCTTGTGCATAATGCGAGATGGGTATAGAGGTTCTTTTTCGTCCTGCCATGCTGATACTGAGTTGCTCTGACACCATTATTTGTCACAGTAACTTTATAAATATGGGCCTATTTCAGAACTCTCTTCTGTTCCACTAGTTTAGTCACTGGTGCTTGCACCAACACTGTTCTGGCTTAATTACTACAGCTTCATAGAAAGTCTCGAAATCTGAAAGTGTACATTTTCCATCCTTGTTCTTCTTTAAGACTATCCCGATTAATTTTGGTCCTTTACATTTACACACATTTTAGGATTGGTTTGAGATATTCCAAAGTCCTCTTCTTCCAGTGCAGTTAGACCTGTCACTGTTGTGATCCAGAGTGTAGTCTGGGGGAAGGCCGGGGAGATTCATCTGCTCTTTCATATATCTGCCAGTTCCCCGCTGAGCAAGGAGCCTGATGGGGGACTCCATCCCAGAACCCTGGGATCATGACCTGAGCCGCAAGTAGACGCTTAACCGACTGAGCCATCCAGGCGTCCCTAGGTATTGCCATCTTTGTAGAGGATTCTCTTGGAGTCCCCTCTTTGCAATGGAGGAAAGGGAAGAGTTTCTCTACAATCACTTTTTTCTAACAATCCCTTTAGCTACAAATTCATTTCTTCTTTATTGGTGATATAGTGGTTGGGGTTGTTAGGCCATTCTGAATTGGAGCTTCTCAGTAAACTGGTCAAGACTGGCCTTAACTATTGGCAAATTGTTGGCCAAATTTGAACTCTGAATGTGTGGAGATTAGTGACTTTGGTTTTTGGTTTGAGGACTTAGCTGCAAGTTCCCTTCTCAAATAACAATAGCGATGACAAATAATTTCATGGCCTATTTTTAGGCCAATTTTTATTCTGAAATCTAAAAGAACTAAAGACCTTTCCTATACTTAACTCTAAATACTGCTAATCTATTTTTAATAATAATTTTCCCTTTGTTTTAGTATATGATTGATGTAGTTAGTAATGAGACCAAGACTTTCAAATTCAACAAACATTTATAAGTATTTATTTAAATGTGTTGAACACTGTTCCAACTGCTAGATCTGTACATCAACAAATCTGATTTAATCCAGATAAAATTTGGGAGTTAAGCATTATTATTATTTTAAATTAAAAAAAAAAAACAACCCTAAGACACTGAGAATACTGGTGTTCAAAAGACCCAGTTAGTTTGCTATTGAAATAGCCATTTCCTAAAACTAAGTAATTTTTCATGAAAACAACTAGAATGAAGATGTTAGGTGTGCATCCATTTGGAAAAGCAACTCAAAAGCAGATACCCCATTGATGCATCAATTGTCATCTTCTATAAAAGAAAACATATTAAATCTTGAAAGTCTGAAATGATTAATTTCAACCAAAAGTGATTTTTTTTATTGGATGCTCTAGAGAATACCATTATGAGGTCAACACTAGACCAATAATTCACTTTCATGTTCCTTGAGTTACTTACTTGTTTCTTTGATCTAAAGAAACAAGGAGAGGTAGCATTAGAGATAAATGGGAAAAAGAATGACAGAATGAAAGCACTAAGTTTATGTCATTTAGCTTGGTGACTTAGAAAAGTTAGGAGGAATTACCAAAAATGTATATTTCTCATGATTTGAGTATATTAAAACTTGCAGGTGTTTGGGGAATCTGATAATTAAAAAAACTTGAAAGTCAAAGAAATGAAATCATAGTTTCCTTAGATGTCCAGAAAAGTACAAGGCAATTTCTGCTTTCAGATGAAGTCCTTCCTTCTCTCCCTCCCTTCTTCTCTTCCTCCCTTCCTTCCTTCCTTCCTCCTTCCTTCCTTCCCTCCCTCCTTTCTTTCTTTCTCTCTCTTTCTCTCTCTTTCTTCCTTCCTTCCTACCTACTTCCTTCCTTCCTACCTACCTACTTCCTCCCTTCCTTCCTTCCTTCCTTCCTTTCTTTCTCTCTCTTTCTTTCTCTTTCTTTCTTAGCAGCACCCAACAGTTTTTATTAGATGTTCCAGTGCTTCTTCCAAAATCGTTTTGTAATTTTTAAATTGTTTGATTTCTATTTGATGATCCATCTCCAATTTTAACTTAATGATTACAGCAGAGATTAGTGAATACTTTATTCTTTTTGAAAATCTTATTAAAATTTTTACTTTTTTGTTTTAACTTCATATGTTTTAAAAACCCTAGTCAACCTGACCTGAATATGATTTGAACCATAATCAGTTGAGGCCTACCTCATCTTTGAAGATGTTGGAAATTTTGTGTTTATATCGATCTCCATGTGTAATTTGGTTTTGCTCTTTGATGAAATCTGAGTTGTGTTTTATTCACATGATAAAGGCACAGAATTAATCACCACCTTCATTTTGTCATAAAAAGCAGATGGCCCATATCATTAACATTTACAAGGTAAGCCGTGTTTTATTTTTTTAAAGATTTTATTTATTTATTTGACAAAGGGAGAGAGAGGTGGGGGGGGGAACACAAGCAGGGGGAGAGGGAGAAGCAGGGTTCCCGCAGAACAGGGAGCCTGATGCGGGAATCGATCTCAGGACCCTGGGATCATGACCCGAGCTGAAGGCAGACACCTAATGACTGAGCCACCCAGGCGCCCCATGGTAAACCATGTTTTAGTTATTAAACAAAAGTTGATAAAGAGTTTTCCCCTGGAATTGGAGAGAAAAGTACAAACTATGACCAATGAAATTTTAACTTTTGTTGTTTCTTAATTTGATGATTTGAAGATCACACAAACCTATACTGATTCTAGACTTCTCTTTTTTCTAACTAGATCATCTTAAACTACATTTTAAGTTATATATGTTTATTTACCTATACTGTGGATTATTTAGGTTAGTGTGGTTAGTAGCCATGTTAATTAGAACAGTTGGAGAAGAAGAATCTCAAAGGGAGGACCTTGCTTTGCACTTCCATTTAGAAAGTATTTTAGACTTTCACATATGGGAGGTCCTTACCACTTTTCTGGAAGTTTCTTTTTCTTTTTCTTTTTTTCTCCAAAGAACTAATTTAAATGATTTAGAAATTATGTGTGTGGAGAGATTATTACTCTTAGTGACTTAAAAGAAGGAATTCAATTGATTAGCCATTGGAAGTATTAATTAAGAGTCCAAGTGCAATACTGTTTTATAGAACTTCCCAAATGAAATGCAAATCCCTCATCCCATGCAGAAATACAGGTATGTGAAGCCAGATGTGTTATCTGTGGAATTATTTCTTCTTTTCCACTTAATCCCATGACTTTAAGATAAAAGAAAAAACCTGCTTTATTGGGATACAACTGATATATAACACTGTGTAAGTTTAAAGTGTACAGTGTGAAGATTCGATATACATATATATTGTGAAATGTTAACCACAGTGAGGTTAATTAGCATGTCCATCACCTCATATAGTTGCCATTTCAGGGGGTCATTGTGGTTAGAACTTTTAAGATCTACTTTCTTAGCAACTTTCAACTATACAATACCGTATAGTTACTGTATAGTTAACTGTAGTCATCCATGTATATGTTAGATCCTCAGAGTGTATTCATCTTACAGCTGGAATTTTGTACCCTTTGACCACATTCACCCATATCCCCCACTCTGCCCCTGGTAACCACCATCTTCTCTGTTTTCATGTCTGATGATTTTAGATTCTACCTATGAGAGAGATTATACAGTACTTGTTTTTCCATGTCTGACTTATTTCACTTAGCATAACCCATTCAAGTTTCACACATGTTGTCACAAATGAATTATTCTTTTTAATGGCTGAATAATATTCTACTTAATATATATACTACATCTTCTTTATCCATTCATCTGTTGATGAATACTTAGGTTGTTTCTATGTCTTGGTATTGTAAATACTGCAGTGAACATGGGGATGCAGATGATCCTCTTTAAGGTAGTTATTTCATTCATTCAGATATGTATCAGAAATAGAATTGCAGGATCATATGGTAGTTACCATTTGCTTGAAATACCATTTAGCATTCCTTCATTCTTAATCAATGTGGGTCCTTAAAGTTAAAGTGAGTGTCTTGTAGGCAGCTTGTGTATGAACCTTGTTTGTTTACTCATTCAGTCACTCTCTGACTTTTGTTTAGAGAATTTAATCCATTTACGTTTCAGTTAGTTACTGATAGGTAAGGACTTAAAATTGCCTTTTTTTGTAAAATTTTTTGGGACACTTTGTAGATCCTTTTCTTCTTGCTTTCTTCATTTGTGATTTGATGACTTTTTATGGTAGTATGCTTTGACTCTTTTGTGTATCTACTACAGGTTTTTTCTTTGTGGTTACCATGAGACATAAAATTTCTTCCAGTTATAACATCCTGTTTAAAACTAATAACACCTTAACTTCAGTAGCATACAGAAACTTAATATGTTTACTTCTACTCCTCACATTTTATGTTGCAATTAACATCTTTTTAAAATTGTGCGTTCAATAACATATTATTGTAGTTATAGTTGTTTTTAATATGTTTGGTTTTTAATTTTTAAACTAAAATTGTTAAGTTATTATGCAGCGCCATTACAATATTAGAAAATCTGATTTTGACACAATAATTGCAATTCCTGCTTTTAGATTGGGTCCTATATGGAGGAGAAAGAAAATGCTATGAAGTATATTATTAGATCAATTTTAAAAATAGGAAAATAGAAAATTAGATAAGAGTAATGCATAAATGTATTTTATGAATTTACTCATGTTGAAAATTGTACTGAGATTATGCAGAAGAATAGTCCTGTTTTTAGGAAATATAAACTGAACGTAAAAGCCACACGTATGCGGGTTAACTAATTTATATTATACACACACATGGAGAGAGAGAGAAAAAGAGAGAGAAATGGAGAGAGGTATAGAAATAAAGAGACAGCTAAAAGGACATGATAAAAGAAATGGGGAAAATGTTAATAATGAGTGCATCTTATTGAAGGTGTCTGGGTGTTCTCTATTTTTATTCTTGCAGGATTTCTTTTTTTTTATTGAGCAAAAATAATTTATTATTTCATGTAATTGATAAGTTCAGGGATAGACTTTATTTTTTAATTAATTAATTATTTTATTTTTATATTCCATTAGCTAGCATCTAGTACATCATTAGTTTTTGATTTGGTGTCCAACGACTCATTTATTAGTTGTGTATAACACCCAGTGTTTGTCACCACACGTGATCTCCCCAAAGCCCATCACCCGGTTACCCCGTTCCCTCACCCCCCTCCCTTCTGTAACCCTCAGTTTGGTTCCCAGAGTCCAGTCTCTCATGGTTTGTCTCCCTCTCTGCTTTCTTCCCATTCGGTTTTCCCTTCCTTCCCCTGTGGTCCGAGTCCAAGATGGCGGAGGAGTAGGGTACCTTAATTCAGTCAGGGATCGACTTTAAATATGATTTTAGGTAAAGTGACATCAGTAATCTTTCTGTCTTCTGATTCTGCTTTTCCGAGTTGATGTCATTCTGAGTTAGGTTTACCAGAGAATGGGTGACAGTAAGAATCTTGTAGCATTTCTTTAGGTTTGAAATTATTTCTAACTAGCTAAATAAATAAATTTCTGACCTTGAATTCTAAGGGTTTATTAAAATATCTGGAAATAGTTTTGAAACATTTAGGATACCTAAAAATTAGTTTCAAGTTAAGATTGATGTACAAGTCTTGAATTATTTATATCATTTAGTTGTATAAAGTAAGTAATTGGTAACTAGTCAGATTACTTTCAGAAAGGAAGAAAAGTAGGGGTGAAAGGGATAAGAAGAAAGCATGGGGTCCACAGCAGAAAGTTCAGATCCCTGAACTTTGAACTGGGCTTTGATTTTACCTCCACTCAATTCTGAACTCTGGCAAGCAAATATTCAACCACAGGTGTGGACTCAAAGCTGCAGAACAAAGCTTTTCAATTGGTAGTTAAGTTATCAGCACCTCAGAGATTAATCTGCAACCTTTGGGGACATGAGTTATTTTCAGTTTCAAGAAAATAAAACTTTCCTCTTCAATGGAAATTTGTGGGATTTACATCACAATTTCATTTTGTGTGACATCAGAGTTCTTCCACAAACAAAACAGAACAACAATACAAATCAAATCTCGTATTTACCAATGGTGATATTTCAAATAGTTTACCCATCTCTCTCTCTCTCTCTCTCTCTCTCTATATATATATATATATATATGGGTGTGTGTGTGTGTGTATATATACATATATAAAACTTCAGTATTATTTTTCTTTCCTTGGTGAGCAGCCATTGTTTAAGCTGCTTGTGAGTAGACAGCAATCAGAACACTGTATAAACCTGGGAAAATTTAGGGCTGAACTTGCTGTTCCCTTTCACCCTTGCATTTGTAATCTCACATCTATACTAGCTTTCTAGTAGATTGCAAATTCATTCACCATTTCTACTTGAAATTTGCCAAACTGCCTGTCCCTTTCTATAATTTTCTTAATGTTAGGCTTTGAGAACAAAGATGCCCACGTGTGTTTATAGATTCCCTTGGAAAGCAAAGCAAGAAGGAAGGAAATAGCTAGCAAGGAGAGGCAGAATAAAAGAATATTTTTTCCTGGTCTGAGCCTAATGTTGAGTATTTTAGCACTTCATAACTTGGCATTTCAGTTTTCCTAGATATGAAAAAGTAGAGTGCATAGCTATTCTAGAGATTATCTAGACCTACACGTTCAAAAATGAAGAAATTAGGAACTTGGTGGAAAATTAAGAACAAGCAAGTTGACTGAAGTCACCACACACCAACCGATACAAAGAGCCACCCCAGAATGTGTGTTCTGAGACAGATGCTAAAAACCGGAAGCTGTACTTTGAGTGAATTTCCATTACATCACCACTGCCATATTTTCCTTTCTTTTTCTTTTGCCCAAGTGATAGAGACTCAAGGGAATGGGATAACAGAACTGGTTTGCTAGAACTCAAAGTGCAGAGAAATACCTCTTGTGTCAAATCAAATAACTGCGGAGTTAGAAAAAACCACAGAGCTCACCCATTCCAACGCTGCATTTTTCAGATTAAAAACAAAAGACAACAACAAATAAAGAAGGCCCAGAAAGATTTAATTAGTTGATCAAAGTCCCATAATTAGCAAAATGACCATGGGCAAATCACTTACCCTATCTGAGTCTCTGTCTGGGTGTTTGTTAAAAAGATACATATTGGGAGGATTTAAGGGTATATTTTAATAAAATACCTAGTATAGGGCTTGGCACACATGAAGCACCCAATGAATATGGGCTTTTACTATGGTTGTAAAAATTGTGCCTTGAGTTTTAATTTTATTAATAATAATTATATTTACCATTGGCCCAGGAGAAAGCAGAACCTGGGTCTCTCAGCTCCTGGCGGAGTGCTTTTTTTCCTCTTCCTTGCACTTTCCTTACACCCTGCAGTCTCCTGTGAGAGGCATGTTTGAAAGCAGGATCTTCCACAGCTGAAACAGTGGAATTGGAAGAGCAAGGGAAGCCTTGTTAGTGTGAGCCTGAACTCTAATCAGAGCTGCAGATCCTGGATGGAGAGCCTTGTCACACGTGGTGAGACCCAGTCTCATTTGAAGTTATGATCAAAGTTCTGCATGGTTCATGCTGAGAGGTATTTTTTTTTTTCTTTCTCATGTGCCCCTTGCTTTCATTTTGCTCAGCTTTAAAACATTTGTTCTCTTTACATGAATGTATTCAACAGGCAGATTGTTCCTTGCCTGAGAATTCCTCCCATAAATGCAAATAACATTTCTTAATCTCTCACAGCTGGTTCAAGAAGTATGCCTGATGAATCACCTAGAGGAGATAAAAAAAGGATAAAGGGAAGAAAAACAAATACAGAACATTATACAACCCTAGAGCAGCCCATTAACTATTTAACTTATGCAAAATATGCACTGCATGAAGAAGTGTTTTAGATAGCAGCCACAAGGCTTTCTCTTGAGCAATATAAAGACAAGGTCAGAACTTTGATGCTTTAAAAATGCAGAAAGGCTATGATCAGTTGAGATTTCCATGCCAATCTTGTGAAACAAACTTGGGTCAAAATAAAATCTTAAAACATCCATGTTAAATAGAATAAACCCTTCCCCTGCTGGAGAGAGAAGGTATTTTCTCAAGATAATGGGACTAAAGTTCCTTGCTTTTGGTGGCACCCAGCGCTTTTCTGGGAAAGTTTGGTATTTACAAAAGGCACCAGCAGTCCTCAATTTTATTGATCAATAAAAACAGCTACTAGTATACAGAGTATACAGTAGTATACCTCAGAGAGATGGTAGGAAATTGCTGGAGGTTGTAAGCAAACCTGTAAAGCAGGAACGAAAGGGCAGATTTGGTGCTTCTGGGTTTGCAGAGCTGGGTAACATATCTGCACACAGAACTGGAGTAAAGAACATGTACATCCTGCTCTCATAGCATTTCCATTCTAATAGATAAGTACTCCCATGGCTAGGGAGGAGACCAGTGGCTGGAGATGAGCAAATTGCAAAAAAGGGTTTTTATCAAATGCAAAAGTCAGCAAGCAATTCTGCTGGTCTCCGTATCTTTCAAAGGGCAACTATGCTGGCACGTGGCTCTCCTCTCCCAGTGATGTCTGAATGTGTGTGGAAAGAAGTGAGTTATAAGGGAGAGAAAGGAGTTGGCTTTCATACTGCCAAAAGTGGTCATGAAAAGACAGTAATACTGAGAGCGGGGCGGGGGTGGTGGGGAGAGGACACGAGATCCACAGTCGGTGGGGTTGGGAAGAGATGAATTCATCCACTCATTCATTCGTTCATTCAGCAAATACTGATCTTCATCCTGTTCCTCCCCTGATTAAAACTCTGCAGTGGTTTTCTTTTATACTAGAGTATAAAACAAAGTTCTCTCCCAGATTCTCATGGCTACATGATACAGTCCCTACCTACTTCCCCAGCTTCATCTCACGCCAACTCTCCTTTAGTTCTAGCGTTCAGGCTCACCGCTTTCCTTTCTGAACTGAGCTCATTTCCATGTAGGAAATGCCACCCCCCCTTCCCTGCCCTGGTCACTTCTCATATTTCCAGTCTCAGCTTAAGTCTCCGTGACTCAGAGACTTACTGTGAACACTGAACATTCTATCTGGAACAGTTATCCTCTGCCCCAATGTTATCTCTGTCTCAGAGCTCTGTTCATTCCTTCCTGCCTCTCATCACCACGTGTAACTATCTTGTTGTTGGTATATTTGCTGTGAACTTCTACCTCTAGTCCATATACTCCAGGAGAGCAAGATGTCCACCCTGTTCCTTGTGTCAACCATACCTCTCTCAGTGCCTGGTGCTGGCAGGTGCTCAGCAATGAATGGGTGCTCCAAAGTTGCAGAGGCTTGGTAGGTGAATGATGGTAGAAGAAGCTGATCAATGAAATCTTTCTATTTTCAAAAACCACCTGTGGCTTTCATTTCTAAGCTTCTTCAGGATCAAGGCCGTGAAGAGCATCTAGTAGGAGGAAGGAGTGGGGACTGGAATCAGGAGAGCAGTCATATATCAGGGTCCCTAAACTCTAGGAAGGTCTTGCTGCGGAATCCTGATTTGAATGTGTCAGTGTTTATGAGAACAAGTTTTTCCGATATGGGTTTTATTGTCATGTGGCCCTTGCAGATTATCTTCTTTGGTCCTGTGCTGTTAGACACAGAAGGCTGATGAAGTATGGATTGTGGGTCTTCCAGGAATCCTATTTACAGCTCCTTGGGGGTACATTGAAGAAGCAAGTGTGCTCAATACTAGTCTGCTCTTCTTCCTCCCCAGCTCCTGTCATGCCATCCTGATGGAGCCATGCTCCCTTCAGGCGGGATTCTTCCCCTGCACCTCAGGCTGCCACGTCCCTAGATCATTACATGGCTGAGCCTATGACATTCCGCTAATGGTGAGCAAGCTCAGGGGTCTAAAAAATTTGGCAGTACTCCTCAACTCTTTCAGAGTTCAAGAACAGATAGGCAGATCAGCTTCAAAGTATCTCACGGTTCCCAGGGTCATTAGGCAAAGTAAACTCAAATAGTGATTGCTCTGGCTTTGGCTCTTTTGTAAATTTAGAAAAGAACTTGGGGGTAGTTTCTTGTAATGATTGCCACCTCAGTTCCCTTTTCTGTTTCCTAATTTCTCCCAACCCCCATTTGGAGATAGGGCCAGAGTTGAGTTTACAAACTCCAAGGTAGCATACTGAGTTCAGAAAGCAGGTGCTCGGTGAATTTGATGGAATATAGTGTCATGTGAGCCAACCTCTCCTGGCCCAGAAGAAGAGAGTGTCTGCCTTGAGAAGAGAGGGGCCCCTGCTCTGTGAGGCATGTTCTGTGCGCTTGTGACTCAGCTCCTTTGTAAAGAAGCCAGCGTGTTGGCCAAAGAACTGATGGTGTCTCTGCTCTGCTGCATTCAGTGAAAATGAATCTGCATAAAGCAGCTCCACATAAATGCCTCTTCTCTGGGAATGCCTCAACACTTGCATGATGTGCCAGAGGAATACAAAGCCCTGACTTTTAAAAGCTGAACAATTTTTTTTTTAAGTCTCATTTTTTTTTCCATGCAGAATTAACAGTATTTCCCACCTGGTCATTTCTCCCACAGCAGGGAAAATGGCTTTTTTGTTGGAACATGAAAGCCAGTGAGAGCCGCACGCATCACAGAAATAAAGACACTGCACTGTACCTGAATAACAGTGAAAGAAACTCCCAGGCTACTTATAAAACATCTCAAACTCGGTTTACATCAGCGTCATAATTTCTCTAAAATGCATCTCTGTTGGGCAGGGACTAAAAAGCCCAAGGACATGTAATCATGTACACCATCTAGAGAGCTGTGTAAACATTTGTTCCAGGGCGTTCTCAGTAACTCATTTCCATCGACCTATTAACATAATTTTTCATCAGGGTAGTCTCCAGGTACTGAAGTGAGAAAGCAGAATTTCAGGTGATAATGAGGTATGGGGAAAGAAGCCCTGAAGGTTTAGTATTGCCTGATATATAGTAAGTCCTTAATAAACGTTAAATACAGTTATGATTGACGTCTTACGGTTGTTCTTATGAG
Organism: Zalophus californianus; assembly: GCF_009762305.2. NCBI lineage: Eukaryota > Metazoa > Chordata > Mammalia > Carnivora > Otariidae > Zalophus > Zalophus californianus. Next base: position 183,183,791 of record NC_045596.1, read on the forward strand.
ATGGTCCATTGGCACCACAACCGAGGCTCTGTCTTCTCTCTCAGAGTTGGCTTTTTTCTGGCTTTTCTCCTTGAAAGAGGTGACGATTTTTTTCCCTTGGCCTATCATCAGCTGGTCAGAATTATGTTCCCTTAGTGTGTCCTTTTCACAGAAAAACTATGTGGTTGCCCTTCTTTTTCCTCAATTCTCTGGGATGGATGATTTGCTATTTAGGTATCTTCTAAGTGATTAAAACAAATGGCCTTTTTTCAATTGTCTCGATTAATAATGCCTAATGTTTCAAGACTAATTATGGAGAGATTTCTATCAGTGTTTTGTAAAGTTAAACAGAACAAATAGATTGGATTGGTTTTGATTAACTGAATTAACCTTTTATATTAACTTTTGGTTAATTCACCTTTGGTCATGAAATGAACTTTCAACTTCTCTGAGCAGCTAGATTTTATGAGATGAGGATAAAAGTAGAACAACTTTTCCACTAATAGGTCCTTAAACTAGCTTACAAAAAATGAAAAATAGGGGCACCTGGGTGGTTCAGTCGGTTAAGCGTCTGCCTTCGGCTCAGGTCATGATCCCAGGGTCCTGGGATCGAGCCCTGCATCAGGCTCCCTGCTCTGCAGGAAGCCTGCTTCTCCCTCTCCCACTCCCCCTGCTTATGTTCCCTCTCTCTCTGTGTCTCTCTCTGTCAAATAAATAAATAAAATCTTTTGAAAAAAATGAAAAATAAGAATAAAAAACACCAACCATTCAAAATTAGTATAGAAATTGTTGATATATTGGATTTCTTTTACCTATTTAAAAGATAGTGGCTCACTATGATGAGCCAAACAGGGAACATCTATGGCTGAGAGATAGCTATTTTAAAATCAAGTTTGCATTTATCTAAGTTATTAAGATTATAGCTGCTTTTTTCTCTCTCCTTGGTAATTAAATATGAATCCAAATTAGAGTTATAATTTGGTCAATAATTTTCTAATATGTGTGCTATGTTATTTTTAGCATTTTATATACAGATTGTCTTATAAGGTGACTAAGAGACCTGGTTTGCTTGTGAATGTCCCAGTTTGCGTGAAGCATTCTGGTTTATGCCTTTTGTCCGGCTGTATCATTGATAGCACTCCATTCACTTTTAAAAGTGTCCTGGTTTGGACAATAAGTTTTATAGTCACCATATTTAGCTATCATTGGTAAATAAAATGCTAAACCAATACCCACACCAATAACAGTGACATCAAACACAATATTTATAGAGTAACAAGAAGAAAACCATTTTTAGCTGGGCCATAAATAAAGAATCATATTAAGGTCAGTTGGGGGAAGATAATGGAAGATCAATTTATTTGCTTTGGGTGATAAGGGTATGGAGTAGCAAGTAATTATGTTGGATTACCAGGGTTCAACCATGAATCTGAAATCCTTGAAAGCTGCAGAGGCTCTGGATTGGTATAGTATGAAATGGGGAGTTATTAAAGATTTCTGAGCAGATATATAAAAATCACCCTATGAAACTTAGTATGGCAACAGTATTTGGAAAAGGTTGGATTGGTAAGTGGTACCACTTCTGGACCAGAGCCACCAAAAGTGGAACCCGCTGCATAGTCTAAAAGGCAGTCTTAGAGCAAAACGAAGCACAACACCGAGGATACCATCCAAAGGAGTCATCATTCTGAAAGGACTGGTAAAGATTATAAAAAAATAATAAGGAACTGGGTAGAAATAAGATTGGAACATGAGACTAGGTAACTGGTGATCCTCTGGGCTTACTAGCATATAGCTCCAGTGACCTTTTTTTTGATGGTTCTTCTGGCTACAAATAAGTTTGTGCCTTAAGATCTAAATAAGTGATCCCTTCCCTATTTATCTCTGTTTAGTATATAGGCCATATTTGAGACATATTGGTATTTAAGGGTTAAAAGAATTGTGAATACTTCAAGGTTGAAATCTAATAGAATTTTACTTCATAAAAAGGATAAAAGATCTATGGAATTAAGAAAAATTTAAATAAAATTGTGGATGGGATCTATATGGAATTATTAAAGGTTCATTTAATAAGCCCAGGAGACAACTTCATCTTTTGAGTTCAACATCATGGAAAACCACAGTGATGCACTCCCACAATTCATACTATGATGTTTTGACAGAGATAGCATACCTAGATCAATATCACTTTGTCCTCACCCAGGATTGATTTTTTGTATTAAAAAATTCTTTGCTACTTGTTCAAAATGCCAAAAAACCAGGGAAGATAAGGCTGATCCAAATACACAATTGAATGGTAGTTTCTCAGATAATCTCCCATCTCTTTTATTTTGGTGAGTGGTTCAATTTTCATAATCCACCAATATCTCTATCATTTATTTCCCTTCTTCTTTAAGTATCTTTTTTTTTTATCTCTACCAGCTAAGCAGTAGTAAACCTTCTAGAAAGTGGAAATCAAAGAATATATTGGAGGTGAAAAAAAGGAAAGTACTCACATCCGTGTGGTTTATATAAACATCTTAAAAATCTTGGCTGACCTTTCAAGTGCTTGTTATGTATGTAGGCAGCAAAGGTGAGGGGCAAGTATATTGGAATATCTAATGGGGAGAGCAAATCTTAATCTCTGGGTTTTTTAGTTATACAATCATGAATGAGTTCACTGTCTTTGATTTGTCATTTGATAATATTCTTTGTTAGGCTGACCCATGAGATCATGACCTGAGCCAAAACCAAGAGTCAGAGACTTAACTGACTCTGCCAACCGGGCGCCTCTGGGAGCACTTTAGTGTGCAAAATTATGGTGTTACCAACTGAGAAATTTACAGAAAAAGAATTTTAGTGTTCATACCCCAAGTTAAACATACATTAACTCTGGAAGGACTTGCAAAATAGTGGACTGAGGACCTCCATAAATCTGCCCTAACATAAAAGCAATGAAGGTGGTGGCACAAATTGTTCATCAACTTTTTCAGAAATCTGGAAATCAACTAAAACCTTGCAATATCTGAGAAGTGTTTATGCAAGAAACAATGTAGAAATTTGGTAAGATGAGCAACTTTGTTGGTATTTGTAACCTACTTCCATCCTTCTCTCCCTAGCTTTGTAGTAGACTTGAAAACCAGTAGCCTTGCAACCACAGAAGCTGTGAAAACCAGCAACTTTGCAGCAATTGGAGATCACACTGGGTTTGGAGCACCTCAAACAGTCTCATTCCCAGATCACTGTCACTATTTAATCTATCTAGTACGTCCCTCAAAAGCTCCATTTGCAGGCTACTGTCATTATTTGGCTTGACTCAGTTCCCTTATCCACAATACATTTTTTTTTTTTTAAAACATCACATTGCTTAACATTGCAGCTGCTGGAGTCTGTGATACCACTTGGAACAAACAAGAGCCTGGTCAAACTCTTGAATATCTGGGTAATGAGATACCCATAGGGACCTTTGAAAAGCTCTGTTATATTCCTAGGGATCTAAAAGGCCATGTACAAATAAAGAGCTGTGTGTACACCTGAAGACTTGAGAGGGCCCAAATATTTTGCCTCTGACTTGAGGCTCTGTATAAGGAGAATGTGAAGACTGAGGGATAGTTGTAAACTGCCTGAGTGTTGAATGTGTGTCCCAACACACGCACGAGACTTGTACAAAGTCTGGGAAACTTATTGTTTCAAGGAAATCCCTGAAAACCTATTAGATTACCCAGCAGAGACTTCAGTTGCCACGCATTACAGGGAATACAGTCTCTATAGAATTAGTCCTGGAAAGTCACTAAGCAGCAGCATCAAGAACAAAATAGCAGCAAAAGCAAACCCGAGAGGAGGTATTTCACTGATGAATTATGTTTTCTAAAATGTACAGTTTTCAACAGCAAGAATAAAAAACTCAAGCAATGAGAAAGGAAAGTAGGAGAAAAATTCCTAGAATTCCTAGAATGACATAAACTACTGAAACTAACTCAGAAGAAATGGAAAATCTAAATAGATTCATAACAAGTAAAGTGGTTTAGTTAGTAATTTAAAAACATGTCATGAAGAAAAACTTAGGCCTAGATGGCTTCAACAAAGTTTATAAAGCATTTAAAAAAGCATACCCAAACATTTGCAAACTCTTCCAAAAAAAAAAAGCAAGGAGTACTTCCCAAGTATAAGATAAGGATTGCACTAAAGCTAGACAAAATGTTATGAGAAAGGAAAACTACAGACTTTTTGAACATTAATGCCAAAATTTCAACAATAAACTAGTAACAAAATCCAGCACCATATAAAATAGATTTTATACCGTGACCAAAAGGAATTTATCCCAGAATTCTAGGCTGTGTAACTTCCAAAAATCAATTGCCATACACCATTTTAATAGGATAAATGACAATAGCTGTGTGATTATCTCAATAGATGCAGAAAAAAAAATAGATAAAAACCAAACCCTTTCATGATATCATACATTAAAGAAACTAGGAAGAGAGAGGAGCTTCCTCAATCTGAAAAGGGCATCTGGGAAAAACACACAGCTAACAGTGTACTTAGTAATGAAAAATTGGATACATTTCCCCAAAGATCAGGGCAAGACAGGATATTCACTCTTGCTTCTTTTATTCAACATTGTATTGGGTGTTCTATTTAGGTCAATTAGGTTAAAAAAGAAAGGCATCAAATTGTAAAAGAAGAAGTAAAACTTTCTGTATTTGTAGATGACATGACCTTGTACATAGAAAACCCAAAAGAACCGACTAAAAAAACTATTCGACCTAATATATAAGGACAGCAATGTTGCAGGATACACCATCAATATAATAATAAATGAATTGTATTTCTATGCACTAGCGATGAATAATTTAAAATAAAATAATGAAAACAATTCCTTTTACATTAGCATCAAAAAGGATAAAATACTTAGGGATAAATTTAGGAAGTGTAAGTCTTGCTTACTGAAAACTATAAAGCATTCTTGAAAAAATTAAAGACAACCTAGGAAAGATATTTAAAGCTCATGAATCAGAAGACTTAATATTATTTAGATGAACATACTCTGCAAATTCATCTACAGATCCATTACAAACCTTGTCAAAATTCTGGGTTTCTTTGTTTGGTTTTGCAGAGATTGGGAAGCTTATCTTCAAATTCAGATGGAAGTACAAGGGACTGGGATAACAAAACAAACTTTAAAAAGAAGAAAAAAAATGATTATTCACATTTCCTGACTTTGAAACTTACTATAATCTACAGTATTTAAGACAGTATGGTGTTGGTATAAAGAAATTGTTGAAAAGAATAGAATTGAGAGTACAGAAATACTCTTTTGCATTTGTAGTAAACTGGTTTTTGACAAGGGTTCTAAGACATTTCAATTGGGAGAGTAATATTGGGAGAGTAATCTTTTCAACAAATGGTGCTGGAGCAACTAGATATCCACATGCAAATGCATAAGATTAGACCCCTAACTCACACCATACAAAAAGGAAAAAAAAAGGTGACCTAAATGTAAGAGCTCAATCTATGAAACTCTTAGAAGAAAACAGAGGGATATATATTTTTTAACTTTGAATTAGGCAATAGTTTCTCAGATATGACACCAAAAGTACAAGCAAGAAAATAAATATTATATAAATTGAACATTAATTGGGCACTTGTTAATTTGGTAAGTCAGTAAATTGGACAAATAGCTCAAAAAATGACTAAATGATTTGGTAGATGTTTTCATGAGGAATACAAATTACAAATAAGCACATGAATGATGCTAAATATCATTAGTCATTAGGGAAATAAAAATTAAAATCCCTATCAGATATCACTACATACCTAGTAGGGTGGCTATAGCTAAATATTATACATACAATAAGACATGTTGATGAGGATATGGAGAAATTGAAATCCTTATTGCCGATGGGAATGCAAAATGGTGCAGCTACTTTGAAAAGCAGTTTAACAGTTTCTCAAAATTTTAAGCATAGATTTACCACATGATCCAGCAATTCTACTCCCAGGTATATACCTAAGATAAAAGAAAACATATATGTATATAAACACTCCTATATGAATGTTCATAGCATCATTATTCATAATAGTCAAAAAGTGGAAATAACTCAAATGTCTATTAACTGGTGAATGGAAAAATAAAATATGATGTATTCATATTTTATTCAGTGGGATATTATTTGTTAATATAGAAACATTTGTCAATATAAAAGATATTAGTATATGCTACAATATGTTTGAACCTTGAAACCATTGTACTTAGGGAAATAAACCAAATATGAAAGTCTACACATTATATGATTTCATTTATAGAAAATGTCTAGAATGGGCACAGTTATAGAGATGGAGAGTAGATTATTGGTTACCTAGATCCCTAGGTAGAGGGCAGGGAATTAGAGAAAGTAGAGAATGACAGCTAATGGGACGGGTTTCTTTCCAGGGTGATAAAAATGTTATAGAATAATTGTGGTGATGTTGTCCAATTCTCAATACATTAAAAACCATTGATTTGTATGTTTCCCTAGTGCTGCCCAGTAATGAGGTTTCAAACCCAGAGGCAGGGGTTTGGGGACATTAGCCCCTGGTGGCGCCAAAGGAAAACTGGGCTACCCTCTCCTACTAAACATGAATACCATCTCTGTAGACATCTCAGTACCAAAAAAGGACATCAGCATCAGAACCAGACCGAACCAGAGAGCTTTAAATGAGTGACTGTTATTGTGTGTGAAGTATATCTCGATGATTTTGTTTTAACAAGTGTTTTGGTTGTTCTTTCTCCAGTTCTTTAGGGTATAAAGTTAGATTGTGTGTTCGTGATTTTTCTGTTTTTTTTGAGCGAGGCTTGAATGGCTATGTATTTCCCCCTTAGGACTGCCTTTGCAGAATCCCATAGGTTTTGGACTGATGTGTTTTCATTCTCATTGGTTCCCATGAATTGTTTAAGTTCTTCTTTGATTTCCTGGTTGACCCATATAAAGCATGGAGGACATTAGGAGAAGGAAGGGAAAAATGAAAGGGGGGAGTTCAGAGAGGGAGATGCCGTGAGAGACTATGGACTCCAGGAAACAAACCAAGGGTTTCAGAGGGGAGGGGGCTGGGCGGATGTGTTAGCCCGGTGATGGGTATTAAGGAGGGCACGTGTTGCATGGAGCACTGGGTGTTATACGCAAACAATGAATCATGGATCACTACATCAGAAACTAATGATGTAATGTATGGTGATTAACATAACAATAAAAAATGTAAAAAGAAAACCTAATGATGTACATACGGTGACTAACATGACATAATAAAATAAAAACTAAAAAAAAATAATAAATAAAAAGTGTTTTGGGATGCCTGTAGTGCAGTCGGTTAAGCCTCAGACTCTTGGTTTCCACTCAGGTTGTGATCTCTTGGTTGTGGGGACCGAGCCCCACGTTCGGCTCTGCACTCAGCACGGAGTCTGCTTGAGTTTCCCTCTCCCTCTGCCCTCTTGCTGGTGCTTTTTCTCTCTCTGAAATAAATAAATAAATCTTAAAAAAAAAAAAAACAGGTTTTGGTTTTCAAAGCTTTCTTTTGGTTTCTAATCTTGGGGCATTGCTTGCTCTTCTTGAATATAGAACAATTAAAAGCGATGAAGTAGGTTTAGAAAAGGATAGAAGGTAGAAAAAATTGGGATGTCCAGTATTCTTAATTCTCATATTATTGGGATATAGGATAAAATTATTTTTCAATTAATATTTTCCAATGCCCCATATTAAATCCCTGTCCAACCCCCTCCTCCCTCCAACACAGTTAACAACATAACAGCGTAGTCGAGTATCTGATCCCTCATGCTTATTGAAATTGAAATTTAATTCCGGTCCATTTAGAACATGAATCTCATATTCATTCATGAGTTAAAATTCACTCCTTTTACAACTGGAGCTTTGATCTTTTCCTTCTCTATATGAATGTGTGTGTGCAGAAGGGGGCTGGTTATGGTCTGGCTTTGAGATACCTCTAGCTCCACACCTTTGATGCCAGGGCTGACTCCTTTGATGTTGGGGAAGGGACAGGAAAGAAGATAATAGAATCTTTTGAGCTGACATTGTTCTAGCTGTGGTTTAGTCTGGTTTTATTCTGATATTGATGGCTTTTGTTGATGTTGACATGCCTGCACATGTTTTCTCACACTAATGTACAACTTCAGCTTGGCCCCCATTCTCACTGAGGATAGGGTAGCTTAGTTTTCCTTTGGCATCAGAGGTTCATGTCCCCAAGTCCCAGCTGTAGGTTTGGAGACTCTTTACCTGCTAGCAGTAGAGTAACTTCTCCTTTAGCATCCTTGTGCTTTCATGGGGAGCCATGTGAGCTACCAGTTGTCTTTTCTAGGCCCTCACAAGCCACAGGAACTACCATGGGAAATGACCCATTTCATTAGTATCTCCTTTAAATATGGTTAGTTTATTCATTAACTGAGAGATGAGCACTTATCTTTATACTCACATATGCTCCCAATGTTTGGGTGCAGATGTCAAGCTCTCATAGGGGCTCTCCCATCCAGTTCTGTCCTGGGGTAGCAGTAGCTGGACTTGAAGCTTCTCCAGTGTGCAAGTATCAAGCCAAAGAATGATATCCTATCTTCCCATTCTTGCACACTCCCTTAATCTTAAGCTCCTCCTCTCTTAATAAGAATTAGAATGCCACTCTCTCATGGAGAGCAATATATGAAGTCATCACTCATTTTGTATAGCCTGGAGAAGGTATGGCGGGGTGGTGATTAATGGTAGTATTGCCAGTTCTGTTGCCTCATAGTAAGCCCTGCCAGCAAGTACCAGGGTTATCAGGTACTTATTCTTAAAGTAGGGGATTTATTAGTGCCTTAGTTTTATTTTGGGGCCTTAGCCATCTCCAGCAACCAAGAAAATTCCCACTCAGCACCTTATTATATAAGGTCGTTATCTGCTTACAATAGTTTATGATGTATGTCCATAAGGCCATCATCTAAAAGAAAGCCCTGTATACATCAGAGGCTGGTTATATAACTGCCCTGATTCTTCTTAGAAGAAGTAGAAAGAAACAATGAAAATACCAATGAAAATGTATTTCTTACATTATCAGTGATTCTGATGAAAGTTTTGGTAGGGGAAAAGGCTGAAATAAATAATTAGATTAAAACAGTTATAAAGATTATCTCTGATTTCATTTGTCTGTTTTAGTTGCCAATGAACAATTGGGTCTGATGTTCTTATGTCATATTGTAAATACTTTTTTATGTCTTGCCTTCCCAACTATTTATAAGCTATTTGAGGGCCGATGCGTTATGCTTCTTTGAACTCCTGCAGTGCTATGCACAGAGTAGGTGTTTGATATATACTTTTTTCTTTCTTTTTAAAAAATATTTATATAGTTATTTGAGAGAGAGAGAGAGAGCGAGCACAAGTGGGAGGGACAGGGGGAGAAGGAGAGAGAATCTCAAGCAGACTCTATGCTGAGTGCAGAGCCTGATGCAGGGCTCAATCCCACAACCCTGAGAGCATGACCTGAGCTGAAACCGAGAGTCTAATGCTTAACCAATGGAGCCACCCAGGCACCCCTATACTTTTTTCATAATGTCCTTTTTTTCTTATTTGTAAATTGAAAGTATCTTACTAATTCCCTACTGTATGGTTCTCAAAACACTTTGTATTGTTGCAAAATAAATAGCTCTTCAGGTGATTAAAATACTGGTATTAGATTATAGCAAATGGAATTATTCTTCTTACACTATAAAACCTGAAATAAAACATTATAGCATCTGTCACAATCCCTGTTGGCTTTAGTCTGTTATCTGAACTTTCCCATGCTCACTAGACACTTGAATTTGGTTTATGTGGATGAGATTAAATGGATTAACCACTTGTGTGGGAATGTAGATACAGAGAAATTTCCTTTAGACCGAGTTTCTAGTTGCAACTCAATCTACATACTATATGAGTAGTAGAGTTGGATAGGAGGATGATGAAAAAATCACTGAGTCACTGCAAGTAATTTAATTATAAATAGAGCTTTTATGAGTGTGTTAATGTGTGCTACCTCAGCTAACCTGACAATAAAGGTTTCACAAGCTACAATGACATCTGAACAAAATCACATGTAGGAATTATGCAGGCAGCAATAAAAGCCACTTAATTAGCATTGCAAATAGTGTTCTAGCATTTATGAGATGTCTGCAAATTTGCATACAGATACATAATTACATAATTTGCAGCTGTTGTGTTTGTTCCATAAGACCTTGCCACTTTATTAGCGGAATGTGTAATCAGGAATTAATTCCCTTTATCTTCTTTCATTCTCAGCTTTCTAGAGATGTGTGGTGAATAATGGTGATTTGGTGCGACTCTTTTATTTGGACTTCATCACTGTCTTTAAAACAAAAACATATCCCATGACTTATTTACCAAGAGGGAGATTCTGACTGATTTGTAAATACCATTTGCCAGTGAATGAATATCATTTATTAGATAACTTTGGCTTTTCCTATTTATCTTTGCATTTCTTTACTTGTTCCGTCACCCTAGAAATATGGCCTATTTATGTCCTGCTGGTTTAAAGAGGCTAATTATATGTTTGCTCTTATGTGTATCTTTCAGATGGCAGCAACTATCTTACATTATAAATTAATAAAGTGTACTGGAGTGGAAGAATCTAATCAGAATGGAATAGTATCTGGTAAGAGTTTCAGATACAGAAAGTTGAGCAGATATGGCAGCTAAATACAGAATAGCAAAGATGTGTACCCAAGCTAATTTATTGTCAACCCTTCTGAAGGAAAGGCTGGTTGAACTAATTTAATAAATTGTATTAGTACAATTTCATGTAGCAGAACCATAAAATTTTCATATTTCAGATCTAGAAGTTGTGGAGAAAAACAAACAATCTTGCTATGGGTTTGTGATTTAATATCACCTAATCAGATTGAAAATAGGCAATTAAGTGTGTTCTGATGGCTTGAGAGGGCCTGAGTTTAGAAGATCTCAGAAAAGTCTAAGGCGTTCTTTGATAGATAGTGGGCTTCTATCTTACGGCCTTAGGTATTGGAGCAAAATTGTTTGAGGACATCAGATTAGATCTGGAAATAAATAGTAGTCTTTAAGGGAAAGTACTTGGATAGGAAAAAAAAAGTATAGATTCCAATATTCCTTCCTTCCTTCCTTCACTCATTTATTTAATATTTATTGAAATAGGTGTTAAGGAACAAAAAAGCTTGAGCTAGGTTTTAAACTTTGGGCTGAAGATAAGGAAGACCAAGGTGTAAGGACTAACCATAAATCTCACAAGTTAATATTCCTAGTCACTGTCAAATATGTTTCTGAATGCTTGTCTTAATGGATTGCTGAACTGACTATAGTTCAATTTTAATAAAATAAGGATTGTCCTAGTTTTATAGGAATTTTAATCAAAGGTAAAATCCATGTGTAAAAAATAAGTTAAATGTAAATATATGCAACTATGGGCTTGTATGTTTTTGTGTATTTTTGCGGGGGAAGAAATTTCATATTTAAACAGATTTAAGGGAAGAAAAATCTCTATAACCTTTGGTACTAGGTTTCCTGAATTCCTTTTATCTTCCTGATCATAGTCATTAAGTTAATGCCTTTAATAACTTAGGAGAGCAAATACCTTTCATGTGGTTGAACTCACTAAGAACCTGTGAAACTCTTTTTAGCTCATCTTTTCTCTATACTACTCAACCTTCTAGAAAAGATAATTATATGGTAAATCCCAAGAATTCCCTGTATTCTAGAATCTGTGTTCATGAATGGTGCTGCTCAGGCAGCTTCTACCCACTAGCTGCGCATGGGATGGAGATTGGTACCATAGTACCTGGGCCTTGTTAACCATGGAATAGAAGTTACATAACATGAAAAAAATGAAATATTGTCCGCATATGAATTTTATATAAAAAGAGAAATCTCATACCTAGAAAGGTTTTGTTTTGTTTTGTTTTGTTTGTGGCCCTTTTATTCTCTCTCTACAGGATATTTTCATTCTTTTGCAGATTTTCTTTTGTCCTGATAGTGAACACCTAGTTGTTAACATTATTCTCCTTAATACCACCTGTGCAAGGAATATCTAATTTGGTTGGAAATAGAGTAAACTAGAAAGGGTCCTGCCTCAAGTTTGCCTTACCTTTTTGATTACTAGAATCTTTGGTCGCACTCAAATTCAATAATGTTTATAGGGATAAAGATTTCACCCTGCCCACTTCATTTGGTAACACAGCACACCTTCTAAAGATCAGTTCGTTGGTTCTAGTGGAACCACTATAGCACTACTTTCTTAGTGACCATTTTTTGAAGTGAAAAGGTAACCACGCACAGATGGTGAAATTTTTCCAAAAGTGTATGTACTTGGTTGATTAGCTCTTCTCCCTTTTTTCTGATTTTCAATCAAGATAGTTTTTAGAGTTTTACGAATGTTATTGTACCACACACACACACAAAATCATCAGTTCATTTTCTCAGTGTTGATCCCTGAAATTTTTCAGAGCACTGTCTGTGATATTTTCAAGATGGCTGCATGCAGGTCAGGTCAGCATGCTTTTTCCCATCTGTTCCCTCTCTAGACTCCACTAGATTCCCCTTCGGAAATGAAACACTTACCCAGCTTCTCTCCCATTTCCACTGTGCCAACTTTGTTAAGTTGTTCTTACTATGTTCATAGAAAGCTGAATGATTATTATCACTAGATCTGATACTCACATAGGCAGGAGGCTGAAATAAGGAGCAGCTAAAATCTTTCTTAGCCAAAAATAAAAAAAAAAAATAAAACATAAAAAAAAATAAAATCTTTCTTAGCCAGGGGTCTCTCTAGATCTGCCCTGGCAGCAGCTAGTCTGGGGGCTAAAGACTTGCCTTCTAGTGCCGTGATATGTGCATGACTTATGTCCTTCTCTGTGTAAAATGAACTGCACTTGTTTGAAATTGGGTAAATGATTTATCTGGTCCGTAACTTTAAAGATGTTTATAAGCCATTGCTCTCTCTTCTTAAATATCAGAAGTGGTAATAAACATTTTTCTAACAAAAAGGTGAGAAAAATGAGGAATTCTTAAAGGATAATTTAGTAATTTTAAGCTTAAGTAAAGGAAATGAATTAAATTTACGCTTAAAATTACAGAGATTATTGTTAACATTAACAATTTTCACTTTAACCTTAATAATGACTAAGGAGTTATTTCATGAATTCAACAGTGTTCCTTAGAAAGAGGTGAAAGTATTTATTTTATGCCAGGCAGTCATTAACTTATTTTTTCTCACTTATTACAAAAGAACCAGTTCTTGAATGTTATAGCTTCTATTAAGTTACACACTGAAGAAATCAGGTTGGAAATGTATAAATTTGGATTTATCCCAAAGAAACAAGTCTATTATTAATTCATTTGATTTTATAATGGCAAGAATAGCATATCAATAAGTTCTGATAATATGATTTTTATAATGTTTCAGAGATATCTTATTTTTATGTTTAGTCTCTGGCACTTTCATGGAAGTAGTAAAAAACTATAGCTTATGAAAAAATAAAGTCTTAAAAACTTACTATTGCAGTAAAAACTAACCAATTTCTCTGTTAAGATGAGTGGTATAAAAAATGATAAATAAGTATCAGTCCAAATTCTGTCCATAAACAAGAAATCACTCTAGGTTTTTCAAGCAGAATGGTATTTAATCCAGGGAATTTAATGCTTTTGAACTTTGTGAAGTACCAGGAAAGCCAAGTTCAGAACAAGCCATGTGGACTTTCAGGTGCACTGTCAGCCTTTAGAGAATCAAAAGGATCCAGGAAACATATGCCAATAATCATATCTTTTTTTCAACATTGAAGAAGGTGATTTTCAGGAGAACAATTGGAGGCTAGCACAAAAATCTCATGTTTGTCAGATGCTGCATTTTTGCCTGTCACACCCAGAGATACTTTCACATAACTTCTGTCTCTCCATTTCAAATCCTTCACAAGGGCCTCTCCTTGGCAATTCTACTGGTGAGAGATGCTGGTGAAAGCAGTTCCCAGGCTTCCAAACTCTGTGATCTCCTGGGAGACTGCCGAGGGGCAGGACCATAATGAGTGGTCACAAGGTAAGAAGCCACAGCTTGGTTTATTATGAGTACTCTTGAGTCTTCTAATAAGGTCAAGTATCTCTCAGTTTGAGGACTTTGGCATTGCTTACAGAGGAAACGGTGTAATTAAAGAAAGCCATCTCATTAACCCTGCATGTCACTGCATCCCTAGTGTAATTGAGTCAGAGAATGGCAAAGCCTGCCCACCATTTTTTACAATGGTAGCTCCGGCAGCTGCGTTTCTCATTGCGTGTAGCACACAGTACTCTCTCCAGCTGCATTCCTGGTATCCTCCCCACTCTGACTTACCTCCCCACCGCCTTCATTGGCCTTGTCATACAGGGTGAACTTCCTATTCTATTTCCTAATAATTCCTTCCTTGCTTCCTCTCATTCTCCTCCCTGCTGGAAACCTGTTTGCATCACTTCTCACTATGGGGATTGACTTAACAGCATGGTGATAGTTAAGATATTTATATCCAGAAAAGGCATGTGAAATCTTATTTCATCCATTACTGGACTGATGCAGGTAATTCCAATTGAGAAGCTGGTGCATTTAACACTTTTCTTTCTTGGTTGCAGGTGGTTGGTTCTTTTTAAAGGTTTTTTATTTTTTATTTGATAGAGAGAGCGAGAGAGCACAAGCAGGGGGAACAGTAGAGGGAGAGGGAGAAGCAGGCTCCCCGCCAAGCAGGGAGCCCAATGCAGGGCTCGATCCCAGGACCCTGGGACCACGACCCGAGTTGAAGGCAGACGCTCAACCATCTGAGCCACCCAGGCGCCCCTGCAGGTGGTTGGTTCTTATCTCAGCTAAGTTTAGGGAAGAGCAAAGACTAAGGTAGAAGTGAACATCTGTTTTAGCTTACAAATTTCCAAGTCACACTGATAAATCACCCCCATATCTGTTTTCTAGTTCTATGAATTCTTCTTCCACAATCTTCATCTCTGCTCTATTGACACCACTCACTATTATGCTTATATTCTGGACTTTGCTGTCACCCACAATGGCTTAATATCTGAAATGTGTCTGTATGCCCCCTACTAACTGACTTGTTCTCTGACCTCACTTGGACCTTCTGTTTCCTTGCCCTTCCTCATTGTCTGATATATTAATTACTTCCTCTCAATTCTTCACAAACACTAGTGTATCTGTATCTTGGATTATCTTGATTTGAAATCCTACCATATAATGTTAATTCCTAAAGAAGGACTAACTAGAACCCAGTGGGTTGCTATTTTTTGTATCTTGAAATCTCTCACAACTAATCTAGTGACTGACACTTAGGAGAAACTCAATTTGCTAAATGAATAAATGAACCTAATTCTTTGTTTTCTCTACTTCTATTGTGGGAAAAAAATCCTATAACTCTGTTTACTGACTGAAGATAAATTTACAATTTCTATCTTCAACTGGGCCCTTAATCAGTCATTACTCTTTTTTGTTTTTCTCATTTCTAGTTAGATAGAGCCTCCGTTTGAGTCCCCCAGAAAATAGTGCTTCAGGCAAATATTAGAGGCTACTCTATTATGAGTGTAATCCAAGGAATGCAAAAGTGAGGGAAAGGTAAGTGTGGCAGGGAGGAGAGACTGAAATTGCAAGGGAGTTGTTACTGGGCTGATCACAGCTACACCCCACAGAATATCATCAAAGATGCCATGAGAATGCGGTGCACCTCCCAACAGGTCCTACAGGGAATAAAAGGTACCAGATTTACCTGATAGTAATTGTCTTGCATTGGTCAAATGTCACTCCTTGGGGCATCATCTCCCTCACACTTCTGGGTTCCATATATATAGATGTTGAGAAAGTCCCGTAGCATCTTGCACTTAGTGTCAACACATGGCATCAGTAATAGTTGGGGGCTACCAGGTATAGTTCATGAAGGAATGTTATGTGCAGCCACCACAGGAGAATTCTCTATTTTATATCGGCACTATAACCTGGCTCCAGGATCAGGGACCAGCAGGAGCTCTTGCCAGGGACTCTCTGGCCAGAACACAAGTCAAGTGCACATATCTGGGCTGGCACATGAATTAGTTATCCACTTTCTGCATGGAGGTTTTCTCAAGTTATTATTATTATCAGGTGAGAGGGAAGTCTGATCCATATGCTAGGATGAATGATACAATCAATGTTTTGAAATTGAGATTTTTATTATTTTCAAGGTCAACATATTTTATACATAGTCTCCCTGAACCCCATCCAAGGTTTTGCTTTCTGTGGTTTCACTTTTCTTTCTTTTTTTTTTTTTTGAGATTTTATTTATTTATTTGACAGAGAGAGACATAGCAAGAGAGGGAACACAAGCAGAGGGAGTGGGAGAGAGAGAAGCAGGCTCCCCCTGATGCAGGGCTAGATCCCAGGACCCTGGGATCATGACCCAAGCTGAAGGCAGATACTTAAAGACTGAGCCACCCAGGCACCCCCCGTGGTTTCACTTTCCTGCCATTCACTGCAGTCCAGAAGCTGATGATTCTCCTTTTGACCTAGCATCCAAAGGTCTGTAGTAGCCTAATGTTAGGTCACAACACGCACGTCATTCACCTCAGTTCATATCATCCTATGAGCATCTGATCATCTCCTATCATCCCAAGAATGGTGAGTGAGGTACAGTAAGATATTTTGAGAGAGAGGGGCCACATTCACATAACTTTGATTATGGTGCATTGTTACTATTTATTATTAATTTTGCTATTAATCCCTTACTATGCTTTATTTATAAATTAAACTATCATAAGCATGTATGTATAGAAAAAAGAATATAGCATATATAGGGTTTAGTACTATTCATGGTTTCAGACATCCCCGGAGGGGTGTCTTAGAATGTATCCCCCATGGATAAGAAACAGTTACTATATTTATGTTTTACATTGTATTTTCATGTGAATGTGAGTGGTTATCTCAAAATAACCCAATGAGTAGTTTTAGGTTAGTGCTACTATATTAATTTTGATAGCAAGACAGAGACTCAAAAAAGTTGAAAGTCTCAGCCAATGTCACAGAGCTTTTTGGTTAAAAGAACTTTGAACTGGGATTCAAAAGGCTTGAATTTTGGGATGCTTGGGTGGCTCAGTCAGTTAAGCATCTGCCTTCCAGCTCAGGTCATGATCCCAGGTCCCACATTGGGCTCCTCACTCAGCAGCAAGCCTGCTTCTCCATTGCCTGCCGCTCCCCCTGCTTGTGCTCTTTCTCTCTCTGACAAGTAAATAAAATCTTTAAAAACAAAGCAAAAACAAAAGACTTGAAATTTAATTCTCACTTGATCTCTTAATTTATGTTATCATCATTTGTTAACCAAGGAGCACTAATATCCAGCCCAGTGGCTATGGGCTCAGCAATCCTTTGGTCTTCCAGTGGGCTCATATTAAACATCTCACCAACATTTCATGGAAGTCTATGTGTCTGACAGATGGATTAGGAGAGAAGAGGAAAATTACTTGGCTTATGACTTATGTGCTAGAAGCAAAGGCAAGCCAGTTTTTATTTTGAAAATGTCCATGGGTTGGAATTGAAGAGAAATCTGGTTTTCACCAAAACAAAACAAAGTACATAGAAAGAAAAACTCTTTCCATCTCTCATTTTCTCTCTCTTGACAGTGAAGCATTTTGGTTTTAAAGTGGCCATATTTCAAAGTATTGAAGGTATTATTTTATAAACATAAATCCTATTGAGTGATTGTTTTGAGATTGAAATGTATAAATTAAAGACCAGAGTTTTCCCCCTAAAATTATGGTTTTAAACCAAATTTCACGATGAAATAGGCTTTCAGAATATTACAAAGTACTGTTATCAAAAGTAACACAATCTAGTAAAACTAGTCTGCAATTGCAAAGAGTTCTGGTTTAGTGTTAGTTATCTACTTATTTAGTAGAAATAAGTGAATGAAGCATCACGAAAATATTGTCCTCTTTCTGTTGCCAAGGAATGATGTAGTTTTTATGTCTTAAAAATATATGGTTTTTTCCTTTGCTGGTGCAAACAGTCATTTAATAATGGAGTTATCGCTGCATGTCCAAAATAGATTGAATTAGTTCTCATTACTCGAGTTGGATACTGCAAACCATTCATCCTGTTTGTCCTTTGGTTTCCTCACCATTTCTGTGCATTTACATGAGCATTATAACTTTAAATGATGGTGACTTTCAACAATCAATCATATATATTAGTTGTTTTAAGCATTTCTTTTTTTTCTTTTTTTTATTTTTTTATTGTTATGTTAATCACCATATATTACATCATTAGTTTTTGGTGCAGTGTTCCATGATTCACTGTTTGTTCATAACACCCAGTGCTCCATGCAGAACGTGCCCTCCTCAATACCCATCACCAGGCTAACCCATCCCCCTACCCCCCTCCCCTCTAGAACCCTCAGTTTGTTTTTCAGAGTCCATCATCTCTCATGGTTCGTCTCCCCCTCTGACATACTCCCCTTCTCTTCCTCTCCTGTTATCTTCTTCTTTTTCTTTTTTCTTAAAATATGTTGCGTTATTTGTTTCAGAAGTACAGATCTGTGATTCAACAGTCTTGCACAATTCACAGCGCTCACCGTAGCACATACCCTCCCCAATGTCTATCACCCAGCCACCCCATCCCTCCCACCCCCAACCACTCCAGTAACACTCAGTTTGTTTCCTGAGATTAAGAATTCCTCATATCAGTGAGGTCATGTGATACTTGTCTTTCTCTGATTGACTTATTTCACTCAGCATAACACCCTCCAGTTCCATCCACGTCGTTGCAAATGGCAAGATCTCATTCCTTTTCATGGCTGCATAACATTCCATTGTGTATATATACCACTTCTTCTTTATCCATTCATCTGTCGATGGGCATCTTGGCTCTTTCCACAGTTTGGCTATGGTGGACATTGCTGCTATAAACATTGGGGTACACGTACCCCTTCGGGTCCCTACATTTGTGTCTTTGTGGTAAATACCCAGTAGTGCAATTGCTGGATCGATCGGTAGCTCTAATTTCAACTGTTTGAGGAACCTCCATACTGTTTTCCAGAGTGGTTGCACCAGCTTGCATTCCCACCAACAGTGTAGGAGGGTTCCCCTTGCTCCGTGTCCCCGCCAACATCTGTCGTTCCCTGACTTGTTAATTTTAGCCATTCTGACGGGTGTGAGGTGGTATCTCATTGAGGTTTTGATTTTCAAAGAAATGTTCCATTTCTTTGAAAAAAGTGGATGGTATTTTGATGGGGATTGCATTGAATGTGTAGATTGCTCTAGGTAGCATTGACATCTTCATAATGTTGATTCTCCCAATCCGTGAGCATGGAAAGTTTTTCCATTTCTTTGTGTCTTCTTCAATTTCTTTCATGAGTCTTTTATAGTTTTCTGAGTACAGATCCTTTGCCTCTTTGGTTAGATTTATTCCTAGGTATCTAATGGTTTTGGGTGCAATTGTAAATGGGATAGACTCCTTGATTTGTCTCTCTTCTGTCTTGTTGTTGGTGTATAGGAATGCCACTGATTTCTGTGCATTGATTTTATATCCTGCTACTTTACTGAATTCCTGTATGAGTTCTAGCAGTTTTGGGGTAGAGTCTTTTGGGTTTTCCACATAGAGTATCATATCATCTGCAAAGAGTGAGAGTTTGACTTCCTCTTTGCCGATTTGGATGCCTTTGATTTCTTTTTGTTGTCTGATTGCTGTGGCTAGGACTTCTAATACTATGTTGAATAGCAGTGGTGAGAGTGGACATCCCTGCCGCGTTCCTGACCTTAGGGGAAAAGCTCTCAGCCTTTCCCCATTGAGAATGATATTCGCTGTAGGTTTTTCATAGATGGCTTTTATGATATTGAGGTATGTACCCTCTATCCCTATACTCTGAAGAGTTTTGATCAAGAAAGGATGTTGTATTTTGTCAAATGCTTTTTCTGCATCTATTGAGAGGATCATATGATTCTTGCTCTTTCTTTTGTTAATGTATTGTATCACGTTGATTGATTTGCGGATGTTGAACCAGCCTTGCAGCCCAGGAATAAATCCCACTTGGTCCTGGTGAATAATCCTTTTAATGTACTGTTGGATCCTATTGGCTAGTATTTTGGTGAGAATTTTTGCATCCATGTTCATCAAGGATATTGGTCTGTAATTCTCTTTTTTGATGGGGTCTTTGTCTGGTTTTGGGATCAAGGTAATGCTGGCCTCATAAAATGAGTTTGGAAGTTTCCCTTCCATTTCTATTTTTTGGAACAGTTTCAGGAGAATAGGTATTAATTCTTCTTGAAATGGCTGATAGAATTCCCCTGGGAAGCCATCTGGCCCTCGGCTTTTGTTTCTTGGGAGATTTTTGATGACTGTTTCAATTTCCTTAGTGGTTATAGGTCTGTTCAGGTTTTCTATTTCTTCCTGGTTCAATTTTGGTAGTTGATACATCTCTAGAAATGCACCCATTTCTTCCAGGTTATCTAATTTGCTGGCATAGAGTTGCTCATAATATGTTCTTATAATTGTTTGTATTTCTTTGGTGTTGGTTGTGATCTCTCCTCTTTCATTCATGATTTTGTTGATTTGGGTCCTTTCTCTTTTCTTTTTGATCAGTCTGGCCAGGGGTTTATCAATCTTGTTCATTCTTTCAAAGAACCAGCTCCTAGTTTCGTTGATCTGTTCTACTGTTCTTTTGGTTTCTAGTTCATTGATTTCTGCTCTGATCTTTATGATTTCTCTTCTCCTGCTGGGTTTAGGATTTATTGGCTGTTCTTTCTCCAGCTCCTTTAGGTGTAGGGTTAGGTTGTGTATTTGAGACCTTTCTTGTTTCTTGAGAAAGGCTTGTATTGCTATATACTTTCCTCTCAGGACTGCCTTTGCTGTATCCCAAAGATTTTGAACAGTTGTGTTTTCATTTTCATTGGTTTCCATGAATTTTTTTAATTCTTCTTTAATTTCTTGGTTGACCCATTCATTCTTTAGTAGGATGCTCTTTAGCCTCCATGTATTTGAGTTCTTTCCGACTTTCCTCTTGTGGTTGAGTTCTAGTTTTAAAGCATTGTGGTCTGAAAATATGCAGGGAATGATCCCAATCTTTTGGTACCGATTGAGACCTGATTTGTGACCTAGGATGTGATCAATTCTGGAGAATGTTCCATGGGCACTAGAGAAGAATGTGTATTCCGTTGCTTTGGGATGGAATGTTCTGAATATGTCTGTGAAGTCCATTTGGTCCAGTGTGTCATTTAAAGTCTTTATTTCCTTGTTGATCTTTTGCTTAGATGATCTGTCCATTTCAGTCAGGGGGGTGTTAAAGTCCCCCACTATTATTGTATTGTTGTCAATGTGTTTCTTTGCTTTTGTTATTAATTGCCTTTTATAATTGGCTGCTCCCATGTTCGGGGCATAGATATTTACAATTGTTAGATCTTCTTGTTGGATAGACCCTTTAAGTAGGATATAGTGTCCTTCCTCATCTCTTATTACAGTCTTTGTTTTAAAATCTAGTTTGTCTGATATAAGGATTGCCACCCCAGCTTTCTTTTGGTGTCCATTAGCATGGTAAATGGTTTTCCACCCCCTCCCTTTCAATCTGGGGTTGTCTTTGGGTGTAAAATGAGTCTCTTGCAGACAGCATATTGATGGGTCTTGTTTTTTAATCCAATCTGATAGCCTGTGTCTTTTGATTGGGGCATTTAGCCCATTTACATTCAGGGTCACTATTGAAAGGTATGAATTTAGTGCCATTGTATTACCTGTAAGGTGACTGTTAACTGTCTGTTGTCTGTGTTCGTTTCTGCTCTTTGCTGCTTTTAGGTTCTCTCTTTGCTTAGAGGACCCCTCTCAATATTTCTTGGAGGGCTGGTTTCGTGTTTGCAAATTCCTTTAGTTTTTGTTTGTTCTGGAAGCTTTTATCTCTCCTTCTATTTTCAATGATAGCCTAGCTGGATATAGTATTCTTGGCTGCATATTTTTCTTGTTTAGTGCTCTGAAGATATCTTGCCAGTCCTTTCTGGCCTGCCAGGTCTCTGTGGATAGGTCTGTTGCCAATCTAATGTTTCTACCATTGTAGGTTACATATCTCTTCTCCCGAGCTGCTTTCAGGATTTTCTCTTTGTCTCTGAGACTCGTAAGTTTTACTATTAGATGTCGGGGTGTTGACCTAGTATTATTGATTTTGAGAGGGGGTTCTCTGTGCCTCCTGGATTTTAATGCCTGTTTCCTTCCTCACATTAGGGAAGTTCTCTGCTATAATTTGCTCCAATATACCTTCTGCCCCCCTCTCTCTCTCTTCTTCTTCTGGGATCCCAATTATTCTAATGTTGTTTCGTCTTATCATATCACTTATCTCTCGAATTCTGCCCTCGTGATCCTGTAGTTGTTTTCTCTCTTTTTTCTCAGCCTCTTTATTTTCCATCATTTGGTCTTCTATATCGCTGATTCTCTCTTCTGCCTCATTTATCCTAGCATTTAGTGCCCCCATTTTTGATTGCACCTCATCAATAGCCTTTTTGATTTCGATTTGGTTAGATTTTAGTTCTTTTATTTCTCCAGAAAGGGTTTCTCTAATAACTTCCATGCTTTTTTCAAGCCCAGCTAGTATCTTTAAAGTCATGATTCTGAACTCTAGGTCTGACATTGTACTAATGTCCATATTGAGTAGGTCCCTGGCTGACGGTACTACCTCTTGTTCTTTTTGCTGAGGTGATTTCTTTCGTCTTGTCATTTTGTCCAGAGGAGAATAGATGAATGAGAGAACAAAATGCTAACAGGTTTACAACGTCCCCAGCAAATATACTGTATACAAATCAGAAAAGACCTGAAACCAGGGGAAAAGAAAGGGAAAGAAAGAAAAAAGAAAGAGAAAAAGAAAAGAAAAAGACAAAGAAAGATAAAAACAAAAACAAAACAATACAAAAAAGGCAGAATATGATCAAATATGATCAGGCTAGTGCATAGATCAGTGCCACACACTAGATTTTGGGCGTATTTTGGTCTGTTAGAAAAAAGTGCCTCCTAAAATTTTAAAGGAAGAAAAACATATATGTACAAAATAAGGGTTGATACAATGAAAGGATGGAAGATGACTGTAAAGATGAAAATTATAAAAGATTTTATAAAAGGACTTGGTACGATAAGTTGTTTGAAAAAAGAAAGAAGATTTAAGAAAAAAAAAAAAAGGAAAAAGGGAGAGAATGTGATCAGGCAGGAGACTAGAACAAAGCCATACACTAGTGATTTAGGGTATATTTTGATCTGTTAGAAGAAACTGTACCTCAAAATTTTAAAGAGAGAACAACTTATATATATATGCCAAAAATAAGGGTAACTACTATGAAGGGATAAAATATGACTCTAAAAATGAAAAATAAAAAATGTTTGTTTTTTTTTTAAAAAAGGGATTTATAAGATGTTGGTTGAAAAAGGGAAAAAGAAAAATAAAAAAAAAAAACAGTCAACAAAAATTAACTTTGATGAAATAATGAATCATGGTAAAAAAAAAAAAAAAGCCATGAATCTATGTGCAGTATTCCCCTAGCGCTGGAGTTCTATTCTCCTTGATCGATCAACTTGGTCTTGGCTTGCTGGCTGTTTGTGCTGATCTTCTGGGGGAGGGGCCTGTTGCTGTGGTTTCCAAATGTCTTTGCCGGAGGCGGAATTGCCCTGCCCTTGTCGGTCCGGGCTAAGGAAGCTGCTCCGGTTTGCTCTCAGGAGCTTTTGTTCCCTGCAAGCTCTCGGTACAGCTTTGGAGGACCAGGGCAGAAATGGTGTCCTCCCAATCTCCACTCGGAGGAGCTGAGAACTCGGGGCCCCGCTCCTCAGTGTGCCCCCAGAGAAAAGCAGTCACTTCCGTGTCCCCGGTCTCCGGCCGCACTCCGTGCTCACCCGGCTGTGATCGAGCGTTGCTATCTCTGGCACCTGACCCCCGCGGAGTCTCCAAACCCAGCAGATCCCTGCAGTGCGTTCCCGCACCGCTCCTCCCGGGGGAGGAAGGGGAGTCTCCCCGGATCTGCTGCTTGTTGGGTCCCTGCTGGGGGAGCCGTGCCCCGACTGGGCCGCAGATCACAGTTTATGGCAACCCCGAGCTGAGAGCCCGCGCCTCGGCTCCGTCTCTGCAGCCGGCTTCCCCGCTCCGATACCTGGGAGCTCTGGCGCACTCAGGCTCCCCGGTCTCTCTGTGACCCCAAGGGTCCTGAGACCACACTGTCCCGGGAGGATTCCACCCCCCGCTTAGCCACTGCAGCGACGTCCCTCCGCCGAGCCAACTTCTAAAAGGTCCGATTTTGTGCTCCGCGGCTCTAGCACTTGCCAGAAGCAGCCGACGGAGGCCCCTCCCCCGCCGTCTATCCTCCCGAATATCGCCTCGGATTCACTTCTCCGCACGCCCTACCTTCCAGTAAGTGGTCGCTTCTCTGTTCAGAGAGTTGTTGCTACTCTCCTGTTCGATCTCCTGTTGAGTTCGTAGGTGTTCAGAATGGTTTGATCCCTATTCAGCTGAATTCCTGAGACCAGACGAAATCTAGGTCTCCTACTCCTTTCCCATCTTGCTCCGCCCCCTGTTTTAAGCATTTCTTAATAATTTTCCAAAATACTTTAATTTCCTAGCCAAAAAATGAAGTGATATAAAGTAGCCAAGGCTTCTTGCCAGCCTCAAGTAAGGGTGTAAATTAAACTGGGTAGTTGGAAGCTGATTCAATGTTTTCTCTTGATCAAGAAGAGAAAATTAGCACATCTACAAAAAGCATATAATTTTTATTATCTGTGAAGACTTTGCCACAATGAATCCATCATTATCTGCACAAATAGGAAAGCAGAATGCTACAATTCATTTTCTGAGCTGCTATGAATGGGGAAGAAAAGCAATCCGACCTTATCTTTTTCTTGATAATTAGCATTGCTGAAACAACTTTAAAGGCAGAGCCAAAAGCAGATAAAAATGTAGACTGGTAACAAGTAGGGAAGAGTTTATTATGAAGGAGACCTGTAATTATTTAAAGAATATACTGAATAGGAAGACCTACGCTTTGAAAGTATGGAATGTTGAGCAATACAAAGTTCTGGAACTGCTGATGCTGTAGTAATAAGGAAGAGAAGAAATATAAAGCCAGGAATTAGGCTTAGAAAAACTGAGCTACGGGCAAGGAATACATTAACAGCTTGACAATAAAATATGCAAAATGCATCTTTAAATTGCTGATAAAGTTCACAAGGCCAAACTCCATAATAGAGCAGGAATCAGGACCTTTGGGAGATAATCTTTGATCCTGTGCCATTGTTTATATTCTTTATGAATCTTGGTTTTGTTACACGTAAAGTTATGATAAAGTTGATGGCATTCTCCATCTTGCCAGTGGGCAATGCTCCCAGATTGTTTGGATCACAAAAGCCTAATTAAAAGGAATTATACAGTGTCTCTAGTGTTCTGACTTGGAGTGCCAAGGACACAGAAGCATCCCCTTCCTACATATCAAATGGTACTCACAGACAGAGACAGGAGCAGGTGGGTGGAGATGGAGACTCCTGGAAGTTAGGGACTGAGAATATGTACAGGTAGGGTTTTATTCTAATACAAACTCTCAGGGCTATTTTTCAGTCCCAGCTCAGCCTCCGATTTTGTCTCCCTCCTCCATTTTTCTTTGTAAAGTGCCATGGAACTAGTTTGGTTGCTCCTCTTTTTACTACCACCATCTGCAGCTTCCAGCCATGACTCCTCTCTCTTCCTCAGCATGTTGGACACAAGGCTGCAGTGAGTCACCCGTCCTTCCATTCCTAAAAAAGCCTTAGGCTCTTGTGAGGGTTTATGGTGATGGTTAACAGTGGCAATATTTATTAATTGAACAAGCATTTTTTGAGAACATAGTATGTTCCAGGCATGTGATTAGATACTAGCTACATAAAGATGAGTGAGTCAGGATGAAAAGGCATGGTTCTCTCTCTCTGGAAGGTCAGTGCCAGACAACAAGCAGATAATTAAAACACCATGTGATAGTCACCTCACGCTTATTAAGATGGCTACTATCAAAAAAACAGGAAATGAAAGTGTTAGCAAGGATGTAAAAAAATTGGAACCCTTGTGTACAGTTGGTGGGATTGTAAAATGATATAGCCACTATGAAAAGCAGTGTGTGGTTCCCTAAAAAATTAAAAATAGAATTCAGGGCGCCTGGGTGGCTCAGTTGGTTAAGTGACTGCCTTCGGCTCAGGTCATGATCCTGGAGTCCTAGGATCGAGTCCCGCATCGGGCTCCCTGCTCGGCAGGGAGTCTGCTTCTCCCTCTGACCCTCCCCCTTCTCATGTGCTCTCTCTCTCATTCTCTCTCTCTCAAATAAATAAAATCTTTAAAAAAAATAAAAAATCTTTCCCTTTAAAAACAATAAAATTCAATGTGATCCAGAAATTCCACACACACATGTGTGTGTATACATACACATATACACACACATACACAATAGAATATTATTTAGCTTTTAAAAGGAAGGAACTTTTGATACATGCTCTAACAAGGATGAACCTTGACGATGTTATGCTAGGTGAATAAGCCAGTCAGAAAAAGTAAATACCGTCTGATTCCACTACATGAGGTATTTAGAGTAGTCAAGTTTAAAGAAACAGAAAGTATGACAGTGGTTGGCAAGGGCTCAGGGGAATGAGAAATGGGAATATGGGTACAGAGTTTTAGTTTTGCAAGATTAAAAAAATTATGGAGATTAGTTGTACAACATTGTGAGTGTACTTAACACTATTGAACTGTATAGTTAAAAATGGTCAAGATGGTAAATTTTATGTTCTGTGCATTTTGCCATAACTAAAAATAAATGACATGCTACAAACTCCAGCATAAAAGCATGATATGGAATATGGGGCTATAAAGAGAAGACACCAGCAGCTTGAGGGCATGGGGAAGCATAGGTAGAAGAGCGGGACTTTTTAAAATAGTGGATAGGAGCTCTCCAGAGAACAGGCTGAAAGGCAATCTGGGCTGAAATTTTGACGGTTTTATCAATGCTATTTTTCCAGTCTCTAGAACATGGTGCCTAGCAGATGCTCATTTAATATTGTGTTGCATGTTAAATGGATGAATAAATTCTGAGGCCTAAGTTTAGTCTACATCATGTCTTGTTCTGCTTTGTTTTCCTCACCCCCTCTCTACCTTCAATCCATTCTTTTTATTGTTACCTAAGCAATAAGTCCTCCCATTATCTAAAAAATAAATAAACAAAATAAATTATCATCCCAGTACTTAGAACAAAAAGTCCAGACCACTTAGTGTGATCTGCAAATCCTGTCACTGTCTTGGCTTCTCCAATTTCTTTTTCTTTTTTTCAAACTTTTTTTTTTTTTTTTTTACTTATTTATTTGACAGAGAGAGACACAGCGAGAGAGGGAACACAAGCAGGGGGAGTGGGAGAGGGAGATGCAGGCTTTCCACCGATTAGGGACTGGATGCGGGGCTCCATCCCAGGACCCTGAGATCATGACCTGAGCCGAAGGCAGACGCTTAACAACTGAGCCACCCCGGTGCCCCTCCAATTTCTTTTTCAGGTGCATTTCTCAATGCCTCCCCTGAAATTATGTGAGCTTTCAGCCACTTCCTGTTGTTTCCCAAGATAGAAAGCCCTTTCATGTAGATGCTTTTGCACTGTGCTCTGTCCTGCCTAACATGACTTTTCCTCCCATTTTGTAAACTTACATTCATCTTTTAAGACCTCATTCATGGGTCACCTTGTCAAGTATTTTGTTTGGCCACAGAGATTTCTTCTATATTTGAAAAGAATAATCACTGAGTATCTCATATTTGTTGCAAGATAATTTTACTTAAAAATATTTCAGTATTGTGCATCTCTCTCTCTGTGTGTATAAATTAAGTTTAATCTATATTCTAGTGATTGTTAGGTTGCATGTGAAAAACTTTAACAAAGATTTCACACTCTAGAGGTACCTATGCAAGTAGTTCACATTTAACTCCACAGTGCAGAGTGTGTTAATTAGCATAAAGAGTGCTAAAAATAGTTTTTTCTTGATGAAATAAACATGTCTGAAGATATATAGTTAGCTAGAAAAAGTTTATGAACTTTTTTGCCCTTGTGTGAATGAAGTACTAGAATCTGGCAAACCTAGCAAGGTCACACCTTTTGAGTTGAGTTCATGTTCTAAGTGCCCATTGAGACTTTTCTCCACACTCTTAGTCAGGGGTGTTCTGTCTAATCTAACTCAAAAGTTAGCCTGTCCTGCCATTGGAATGCAATTCTACCTCTCTTAGAGTAAACCTTTAATGTCAAGTCTTTATCAGAGTGGTTAGCGTAGAGAGCAGGGCATCATGGGAACTTTCTTTCTTTCTTTCTTT
The DNA here is from genome assembly GCF_009762305.2 of Zalophus californianus. Taxonomy (NCBI): domain Eukaryota; kingdom Metazoa; phylum Chordata; class Mammalia; order Carnivora; family Otariidae; genus Zalophus; species Zalophus californianus. Next base: position 183,212,088 of record NC_045596.1, read on the forward strand.
TCTTTCTTCTTTCTTTCTTTCTTTTTCTTTTTTCTTTCTTTCTTTCTTTTTCTTTCTTTTCTTTCTTTCTTTCTTTCTTTCTTTCTTTCTTTCTTTCATTCTTTTTTAGTTCTTGGCTATTTGGAGGAATTTTTGCTTCTAAATATTTCAACTTGTAACAGAATTGGTCTGCAGCTTGACTTCATTGTAATTTTTTATTGGGTTAAAAAATAATAATAATTCCTACTGCATCTTATTGCTGGAGGCAACAGATAGTTATAAAAGAACTTCATAGATGTTAGTGACCAAATTTGCTTGAGTCAGTCTGAAATGGTGTTATAATGATTCCATTATGTGTCAAGGTCAGTTCTTCCCACTAGGTTTATGAACTCTTTGGATATGTCTTATTCTTCTTTGTACCCATGGAGCCTGCTGGAGAGGTGAGCTGGCTCAGCAAATGCTTGTTGAGTGGATGGATAAATGGAAATACTGGCCTTTGATATTAGAAACAGCAAAAGGCAACACAACTTAAAAGACTGAAAGATGACAAAATTGGAAGGGTCATAGCAGGAGCAAATAGCAGAATTGTCTGGTACTGAGGGATTTCTGGATATAAGAAATTCAGTGCTAAAACTGAGACAGTCCTGGGTAAGTATGGTGGGTTGGTCACCCTGACATGTTTTTTAATCTTTATTTAAATACTTATCCATATTAAAACATTTTTTAAATAAGCGATGTAATATTAAAGTAGCTAATGACTTCTTGGTACATATAGATTCTATCTTAAAAATCTTAGAAATTAAATAGCATTAAGCAACTTCTGAATGTTATAAAACATAGCTTTAATTTAGGGGGCTACAAATGGTTTCTTACATTCTCTTATAATCTTCTTGAATTGGAAGAACCTACAAATGGTCATAAGAAGTCTGCTTTGCTTTTGTGAAGATCTCTAGAGGACACTTTTAGAAAAAGCAATTTCATCTTCACAATAAGCCCTTAAGGTAGGTATTGCAATCAATACATGGTAGATACAGTGAGGAACCCATCTAGGAACTTGGACATACAGAAAATACAGTTGCCCTGAGATAAATTAATTAAGTCTCCAAGGTACAGTGTCTCCTCAGCCCAAGGTGTTAGCCTTCTAACTATAGATTAACCATTGATACTGATATATATTAGGAATGCTTTTACTAAAAACAAACAAAACCCACAATTTCACCTAGAAAGGGTTTAAAATGGCAAGAACACTATTTAATGATCTGTCATAACACAGTATTTAGACAGATGGTTCAGGATTAGGAGTGGCTTAGTGATGTCAGTAAAACCTAGCTTTCTTCTAGACTTTTGCTCTGCTGTCTTAAGTGTGTTGGTTTGACTTCTTGAATCATGAAAGAGTTGGTTGCTACAACCCCAGAGATCATGTCTCTAGTAAAGGCAGGAAGATAGGAGAGGAATGGCTTTGCCTACCCCTTGTATCAGGAATGCAGTAGTTTCCCAGAAGGGCCCAGCAGTCTTCAGCTTATATGCACTTGACAGAACTCCTGAAAAGCTATCTTTGATTTCAAGGGGGCTGAGAAACAACTATTTAGTGGATCTACTGAGGGTAGGCAAGAGAGGATGCGGGTGGGGTTGAGCTTCATCTTGGCTGGGCATGAAAAGAAGGAGATGGCCAGTGAGAACACATTTAGCTCAGAGAAGTGCACTTCACACACAGTGAACTTGGCAATGCTGGAGTAATGAGCTGGAGGGATGGGAAAGTCTGCTCATTGTGAGAAGTTCTTGGCTAAAGGGGTCTGATGAAATGTTTCTCAGGAATATCCACTTCTCTTTGCTCTCATTTCATACACACCCAAAGACCTTTTTGGTTCAGATTCAAGCTTCTCAGGAAACTCGAGACCATGAAGTAGATGGCTGTGATATGCTTGCTGAAATTGTGATAATAAATAACAGCTTAGGTTATATATCAAGTGAATTTAGTTTTGGGAAGCAAAGCTGAAGACCAAATCATGGACCATGGTATATTCACCAAGAAAATGAGCTTGTTCAAATTAAATGGGTTGTGATAAAAATTAAGACATTCCAAATTTTAGTTATATTAACCATCTTTTTAACTAATTGCCCTATCTCCTCAGAGCTTTAACAGAAACAATTGATCTCATTTCATGGATATGAAGAGATTCACAAAAGTTAAGCAACCTGATCAGTTTTACCCATCTGATGGGATGAACAATGCACAAACACAGATCTTCTGAGTTACAGGAAAAGACCAAGTTTAAAATTCCTGGACAACTCTTCTGAGCCTCCATTTTCCGTCTTCATCTTCTCTACTTTCAGCCTAGTTGGAAGTTTTTTCCTCCCAGTATAATGATCGTGGAAGAACTAAATTTTATAGCCATCAGGGAGTATATTAGTTTTACCAGTGACATCTTAATGTTAAAAAAGTCTACCCCTGCAGTTTGAAAACAATCCCCTTGAGGTCATTGAAACCCGAAGCATTTGGAGAACAGAGGAAGCCCCCAAATCAGCATATCTGAACCAGCCTCATATTTGAACCTGCTTAGCTTTGCAAAAAATCCATGATGAACTATTCCAGGAAATGTTAATTGCAACTTTACAACTCTAGAAACTTGCTAGATGCCATTGTAATAGGATTTTGCATTGTGTAGTCTTTCAGGAAAAACTAAAAGAAAAAATTACTTTTTTGTATGCTAGTCTAGAATTTGCCACTCTGTGATATTACTGGGGTGCATTCACCTGGGTTCATATTTACAATTTTATGTAGGAGTAATGTTTTGTTTTAGAGAAATGATCCCTGACTTTTGTATAGCACTTCAAAGTTTGTAAAAATTGTTCACATTCATTAGTATGTGTTTTGGTAGATATCCAGATTAACAGTAGCCCTAAGATGATTGGATTGCAAATGGGAGAAAATTCAGCTCAAGCAAATGGAAATTTATATAATTATGTAAGAGTCTGGGAGTTTCTGATTTCAGGCAGAAGTGGATTCAGAGGCTAAACAATGGCACCAGAATATAGTTTTTCTGCCTTTCCATCTCTCTCTCTTTCTCTCTCTCTGCTTCTGTTTTCTCTCAATTGCATTTTAGTCTCATTTATACTCTTCCTTATTGGTAGTAAGCATGGTCACCAGTACTCCAGGTTGCCAACCCTCTCTACTTAGCAAATCTAGGTCAGAGATGGAAAGAACACACGTCTTCCCTGAGAGCTGCAGCAAAGGTCGAAGGTGTGGCTCTCATTGGTCAGCCTGGTACATGTGTCCATCCCCAACCCATCTTTGTGGTTAGGTACTTGTAGAACTTGTGGAGGTCAGCACCACCCAACCTACAGGAACTACAAGTAGGAGAGGCTTTATCCTGCAAGGAAAAGAAGTGATGCTGGGCAGGCAATAAAAGATATCCACCATAAAATTATAATTACCGTTTTTTACATATGAGGTGAAAGGGTTTGCTCAATATTACACAGAAAACCTGGGTCTTAGACTCTACAGATAGGATTATTTCTGCTGCCATGGTCTTACCATCTTCTATATGAAACAAAGGACAAATTTGCAAGATAATTCAATTAGAGTAGAAAAAGCACTGATGAATCATATCTGCAATGAGAATTTGCTTTATCAAGGGTATTTCATATTGGTTGAGTCAGAAAGGAACTGTTTTTTTTCCTGCCTGGCTTACTATAGAGATGTTGGCTATCGTTTGACCCAGTTTTTTTTTTTCCCCCCACATAAGTGTGTGTGTAGTTTTCCCTGATACATGGAAGATGGTGTTCTATTTTTGAGTATGGGTAGTGTTGACTGAGGAGTTGAGAGCCAGGACAACCATATGCCACATGGATGACTTTGCTGCTGTGGGGTAAAAAGAATCAAATCCTTTTGTTCCAATTAAAGATTGTCTTCTCCACTAGAGCCATCAGATTTCCTTACTTTTAAAACATGAATAATTCATACAACAGATTTTGAGAGAAGTCTTAAGGTAAATTAAAGACTGTGAGCATGAAGATACATCACCGAGTAGTTTGTGGTAAATGGCAAGTACGTATATCACAGCACATTAGAGATGATTCCATTTGGGATATATATGGGCTATCTATAGATTTCAAGTCAGTCCTGCTCTACAGCAGAGAAAAATCCTAATAGAGTAATTGCATATATGCAGGAGAAATGAGGAACCAATGTATGCTTTTTCCATAATTTTAAACTTTTTTTCTAGGTGTTATGTTTTTAGGGGGACTACTAGAAAATAAGGCAAACAAAAAGTACAATTCCCAAAGTCTTTGCTTTTTGTTTCTACCATCCATAGGTTAGAACAGATTTTATCGGGAGGAGGAGCAAGATGGCGGAGGAGTGGGAGACCTGGATTTCGTCTGGTCTCAGGAATTCAGCTGGATAGGGATCAAACCATTCTGAACACCTACGAACTCAACAGGAGATCGAACAGGAGAGTAGCAACAACTCTCTGAACAGAGAAGCGACCACTTACTGGAAGGTAGGACGTGCGGAGAAGTGAATCCGAGGCGATATTCGGGAGGGATAGACGGCGGGGGGAGGGGGCCTCCGTCGGCCGCTTCTGGCAAGTGCTAGAGCCGCGGAGCACAAAATCGGAACCTTTTAGAATCTGGCTCTGCTGAGGGACGTCGCTCCAGTGGCTATAGCGGGGGTGGAAACCCTCCTGGGACAGTGTGGTCTCAGGACCCTCGGGGTCACAGAAAGACCAGGGTGCCTGAGTGCAGCAGAGCTCCCAGGTATCAGAGCGGGGAAGCGGCTGCAGAGACGGAGCCGAGGCGCGGGCTCTCAAGCTCGGGGTTGCCATAAACGGTGATCCGCGGCCCAGTCGGGCCACTGCTCCCCTCCAGCAGGGACTCAACAAGCGGCAGATCCGGGGAGACTCCCTTCCTCCCCCGGGAGGAGCGGCACGGGAGCGCACAGCAGGGATCTCCTGGGTTTGGAGACTCCACGCGGGGTCAGGGTCGGGTGCCAGAGAAAGAAATGCGGTCACAGACCAGGTGAGCACGGAGTGCTGCTGGAGGACCAGGGAAGTGGGAATGATTGACCTGCTTTTCTCTGGGGATGCACTGACGAGCGGGGCCCCGAGTTCTCGGGCTCCTCACAGGGCAGAGATGGGGAGGTTGCCATTTTCACTCTCGTCCTCCAAAGCTGTAGGGAAAGCTGCAGGGAACAAAAGCTCCTGAGAGTAAACCCGAGCAGATTACTTAGCCTGGACCTGGCAAGGACGGGGCAATTCCGCCTTCAGCAAAGACTTTTGGGAACCATGACAACAGGCCCTTCCCCCAGAAGATCAGCAAGAACAGGCAGCCAAGACCAAGCTTACCAATCAATGAGAACGGCAGAACTCCACACTAGGGGAATACAGCACATAGAATTCATGGCTTTTTCCCCATGATTCTTTAGTCTTTCGAAGTTAATTTTTTAAATTTTTTTCTTTTTCTATTTTTTATTGAATATTTCTTTTTCCCTTTTTCAACCAATATCTTATCAATCCCTTTTTTAAAAATCTTTTTTATTTTTCATTTTTAGAGTCATAGTCTATCCCTTCATTGTAGTTAACCTTATTTTTGGTATAAATATAAATAAATAAATATATATATATATATATATAAAGTTGTTCTCTCTTTAAAATTTTGGGATACAGTTTCTTTTAACAGACCAAAATATACCCTAAATCTCTAGTGTATGGCTTTGTTCTAGTTTCCTGCCTGATCACATTCTCTTCCCCTTCTTTTTTTTTAATTTCTCTTCTTTCTTTTTTCAACCAACTTCTTATCAATTACTTTTATAAAATCTTTTATAATTTTCATCTTTACAGTCATATTCCATCCCTTCATCGTATTTACTCTTATTTTTATACATATATAAGTTTTTCTTTCTTTAAAATTTTGGGAGGCACTTTCTTCTAACAGACCAAAATACACCCCAAATCTAGTGTGTGGCACTGATTTATGCACCAGCCTGATCATATTTGATCATATTCTTTTTTTTTTCTTTTTTTCCTTTTGTTTTCCACCAAGTTTCGGGTCTCTTCTGATTTGTTTAGTGTATATTTTTCTGGGATTATTGTTACCCTGTTAGCATTTTGTTCTCTCATTCATCTATTTTTTTCTTGACAAAATGACAAGACAGAAAAATCTCACCTCAAAAAAAAAAAAAGAGGCAGTACTGACTGCCAAGGGACCTAATCAATATGGACATTAGTAAAATGTCAGAATTAGAGTTCAGAATGATGATTATAAAGATATTAGCTGGGCTTGAAAAAGAATGGAAGACACTAGGGACACCTGGGTGGCTCAGTTAGTTAGGCAACTGACTTCGGTTCAGGTCATGATCCTGGAGTCCCAGGATCGAGTCCTGCATTCGGCTCCCTGCACAGCGGGGAGTCTGCTTCTCCCTCTGACCCTCCCCTCTCTCTCTGACTCTCTCTCTCTTATTCTCTCTCTCAAAATAAATAAATAAAATCTTAAAAAAAGAATGGAAGATATAGAGAAACCCTTTTTGTTGAAATAAAAGAACTAAAATCTAACCAAGTCAAAATCAAAAAGGCTACTAATGAGGTACAATAAAAAATGGAGGCTCTAACTGCTAGGATAAATGAGGCAGAAGAGAGAATTAATGATATAGAAGGCCAAATGATAGAGAATAAAGAAGCTGAGAAGAAAGAGAGATAAACAACTACTGGATCACGAAGGCAGAATTCGAGAGATAACTGATACCATAAGATGAAACAATATTAGGATAATTGGGATCCCAGAGGAAGAAGAAAGAGAGAGAGGGGTAGAAGGTATACTGGAGCAAATTATAGCAGAGAACTTCCCTAATTTGGGGAAGGAAACAGGCATCAAAATCGAGGAGGCACAGAGAACCCCCCTCAAAATCAATAAAAGTAGGTCAACACCCTGACATCTAATAGTAAAACTTAACGAGTCTCAGAGACAAACAGAAAATCCTGTCAACAACAATACAATAATAGTAGGGGACTTTAACACCTCCCTCGCTGAAATGGACAGATCATGTAGGCAAAAGATCAACAAGGAAATAAAGGCTTTAAATGACACACTGGACCAAATGGACTTCACAGATATATTCAGAACATTCCATCCCAAAGGAACAGAATACACATTCTTCTCTTGTGCCCATGGAACATTCTCCAAAATAGATCACATCCTGGGTCACAAATCAGGTCTCAACCAGTACCAAAAGATTGGGAGATTGGATCATTCCCCGCATATTTTCAGACCAACAGTGCTTTGAAACTAGAACTCAGTCACAAGAGGAAAGTCAGAAAGAACTCAAATACATGGAGGCTAAAGAGCATCCTACTAAAGAATGAATGGGTCAACCAGGAAATTAAAGAAGAATTAAAAAAATTCATGGAAACCAATGAAAATGAAAACACAACTTTTCAAAATCTTTGAGATGCAGCAGAGGCAGTCCTAAGAGGAAAGTATATAGCAATACAAGCCTTTCTCAAGAAAACAAGAAAGGTCTCAAATACACAGCCTAACCCTACACCTAAAGGAGCTGGAGAAAGAACAGCAAATAAAGCCTAAATCCAGCAGGAGAAGAGAAATAATAAAGATCAGAGCAGAAATCAATGACTAGAAACCAAAAGAACAGTAGAACAGATCAATGAAACTAGGAGCTGGTTCTTTGAAAGAATGAACAAGATTGATAAACCCCTGGCCAGACTGATCAAAAAGAAAAGAGAAATGACCCAAATCAACAAATCATGAATGAAAGAGAGAGATCACAACCAACACCAAAGAAATACAAACAATTATAAGAAAATATTATGAGCAATGATATGCCAGCAAATTAGATAATCTGGAAGAAATGGATGCATTCCTAGAGACATATCAACTACCAAAACTGAACCAGGAATAGAAAACCAGAATAGACCTATAACCACTAAGGAAATTGATGCAGTAATCAAAAATCTCCCAACAAACAAGAGCTCAGGGCCAGATAGCTTCCCAGGGGAATTCTTCCAAACATTTGAAGAAGAATTAAGACCTATTCTTCTGAAACTGTTCCAAGAAATAGAAATGAAGGAAAACTTCCAAACTCGTTTTATGAGGCCAGCATTACCTTGATCCCCAAATCAGACAAAGACCTCATCAAAAAGAATTACAGAACAATATCCCTGATGGACATGGATGCAAAATTCTCACCAAATATCTAGCCATAGGATCCAACAGTACGTTAAAAGGATTATTCACCGTGACCAAGTGGGATTTATCCACTGGGCTGCAAGGTTGGTTCAACATCCGCAAATCAATCAATGTGATACAATACATTAATAAAAGAAAGAACAAGAACCATAGGATCCTCTCAATAGATGCAGAAAAAGCATTTGACAAAGTACAACATCCTTTCTTGATTAAACCCTTCAGAGTAGAGGGATAGAGGGTACATACCTCAATATCATAAAAGCCATCTATAAAAAAATCCACAGCAAATATCATTCTCAATGGGGAAAAACTGAGAGCTTTTTCCTTAAGGTCAGGAACATGGAAGGGTGTCCCACTATCACCCCTGCTAGTCAACATAGTACTAGAAGTCCTAACCACAGCAATCAAACAAGAAAAGAAATAAAAGGCATCCAAATTGGCAAAGAAGTCAAACTCTCATCTTTTGCAGATGATAAGATATTTTATGTGGAAAACCCAAAAGACTCCACCCCAAAACTGCTAGAACTCATACAGGAATTCAGTAAAGTGGCAGGATATAAAATCAATGCACAGAATCAGTTGCATTTCTATACACCACCACCAAGATAGAAGAAAGAGAAATTAAGGGATAGTCGAATCCCATTTACAATTGCACCCAAACCATAAGATACCTAAGAATAAATCTAACCAAAGAGGCAAAGGATCTATACTCAGGAAATTATAGAATACTCATGAAAGAAATTGAGGAAGACACAAAGAAATGGAAAAACATTACATGCTCATGGATTGGAAGAACAAATATTGTGAAGATGTCAATGCTACCTAGAGCAATCTACACATTTAATGCAATCCCTATCAAAATACCATCGACTTTTTTTCAAAGAAATGGAACAAATAATGCTAAAATTTGTATGGAACCAGAAAAGACCCCAAATAGCCAGAGGAATGGTGAAAAAGAAAAGCAAAGCTGGTGGCATCACAATTCCAGACTTCCAACTCTATTACAAAGCTGTCATCATCAAGGCAGTATGGCACTGGCACAAAAACCGACACATAGATCAATGGAACAGAATAATCTTCAAAAGCAGGAAAGAATGTCCAATGGAAAAACGACAGTGTCTTCAACAAATGGTGTTGGAAAATTGGGCAGCCACATGCAGATGAATGAAATTGGACCATTTCCTTACACCACACACAAAAATAGACTGAAAATGGATGAAAGACCTAAATGTGAGACAGGACTCCATCAAAATCCTAGAGGAGAACACAGGCAGCAACTTCTTCGACCTCAGTCGCAGCAACTTCTTCCTAGTAACATCACCCAAGGCAAGGGAAGCAAGGGCAAAAATGAACTATTGGGACCTCATCAAGATACGAAGCTTTTGCACAGCAAAGGAAACAGTCAACAAAACCAAAAGACAACTGGCAGAATGAGAGAAGATATTTGCAAATGACATATCAGATAAAGGGCTAGTATCCAAATTCTTTAAAGAACTTATCAAACTCAACACCCAAAGAACAAATAATCCAATCAAGAAATGGGCAGAAGGCACGAAGAGACATTTTTCCAAAGAAGACATTCAAATGGCCAACAGACACATGAAAAAGTGCTCAGCATCGCTCGGCATCAGGGAAATCCAAATCAAAACCTCAACGAGATGCCACCTCACACCGGTCAGAATGGCTAAAATTAACAAGTCAGGAAACGACAGATGTTGGAAGGGGACACGGAGCAAGGGGAACCCTCCCTACACTGTTGGTGGGAATGCAAGCTGGTGCAACCCCTCTGGAAAACAGTAGGGAGGTTCCTCAAAATATTGAAAATGGAGCTACCCTACAACCCCAGCAATTGCACTACTGGGTATTTACCCCAAAGATACAAATGTAGTGATCTGAAGGGGTACGTGCACCCCAGTGTTTATAGCAGCAATGTCCACAATAGCCAAACTATGGAAAGAGCCAAGATGTCCATGAACAGATGAATGGATAAAGAAGATGTGTTTTATATATATATTATATATATATATATATATATACACAATGGAATATTATGCAGCCATCAAAAAAATGAAATCTTGCCATTTGCAACTGCATGGATGAAAACTAGAGGGTATTATGCTAAGCAAAATAAGTCAATCAGAGAAAGACAAGTATCATATGATCTCACTAATATGAGGAATTCTTAATCTTAGGAAACAAACAGGGTTGCTCTATAGGTGGGGGTTGGGAGGGATGGGGTGGCTGGGTGATAGACATTGGGGAGGGTATGTGCTATGGTGAGCCCTGTGAATTGTGTAAGACTGATGAATCACAGACCTGTACCTCTGAAACAAATAATACATTATATCTTAAAAAAAAAAAGAAGGTAGCAGGAAGGAAAAAAATGAAGGGGGCGGGAATCGGAAGCGGGAGATGAACCCTGAGAGACTATGGACTCTGAGAATCAAACTGAGGGTTCTAGAGGGGAGGGGGGTGGGGGGATGGGTTAGCCTGGTGATGGGTATTAAAGAGGGCACGTTCTGCATGGAGCACTAGGTGTTATATGCAAACAATGATCATGGAACACTACATCAAAAACTAATGACGTAATGTATGGTGACTAACATAACATAATAAAATAAAATTAAAAAAAGAAGAACAGATTTTATCTTCCCTTATTTTAAAACTGCATAGCTTGAGTGCAAGGCTCAACATATCCCAACGTCCTTTTTGTCATTTCTTCCAGGAAGTAGTAAGGACATACAAAAAGGATGCTGTTAATGTTCCTCTGGCCATGCTAGAATTTCTGAGGTAGGGGACCCTATCTTATTGACCCTCACACAGGCACTTGTTGTAGATAGAGTTTCACAGATTTAAGTGTACCTCTTCTAGAAATTTTAGTGTACTCTTTAAGGGGAATTGATGTGCTCTGAGCAAGCGAGGTAGATTAACACATACCTTTTCTCCAGAAAAACAAGATTAAGGACAAATTTAGCCTTGCAAAAACCAAAACAAAACAGCTTACTGCCTAAAGGTCTGCTGGATTCTGAAAAATATTTTACCAGCTTGTTATATCTATTATAGAAGACATATCTACTCTTTAAACTATTTGTTTTTTCCAACACCAAATGGTGTTTGCCAAGTGATCTTCATCCACCTTTGCTAACTTTCAGGTCATTAGACTGAAGCAAGTAATCATATTAAAGCTGCCCAAGAACCCAGTCCTCTGTCCTTGCGTGCCCTTGTGGCCAGGAATTGCCTGGCTTCACTCTATGGAGCAGCTTAGTTCTCCTTGGCCTTACTGGGCCACTGGGGCAAATATCTTGCATTCTGAGATTAAGAGAAATGCTCAGATCTTACATTTCCATTTCCACATCTCCTGGGCTACAGAATTGTATTCCTTGCCTGTTTCCTCATGGCTCAAGTCTATACTCAGATCATTCCTTGGCCTGTGCTCTTCTGCTTCAGGTATTTGAATTCAGACTCTAAATCATACCCATTTCCTTCTCCAATTTAATCTGTTAAACTGGATGCTGAAAGCAAGGTAGTTGTTAGTTTCATTTAATAATCTCAAATGAGAAAATTAGGTTTTGAAAATGGCCTATTTCTGTCCTTATCACTGGATAAGGTTCCCCATGATTACCACAAAGAACCATGAAGTAACATGAATCACAGAACCCAGAGCCAATTTTTAAAAAAATAATATAGCTTTATATTTTGTGATAATTGAAATCTATGAATCATAAACTTATGACAGTTGAAATGCAACAGTAGCATCACCAGCTTGACATGATGAAATGACATGACCAATCCATTCAACGTGATGACAATGATTTAGAAAAAAACAGACCACTTTCTTATGTATGGTAGCTTTGCTGTAATTGAGTATATCCTTACATGGTTTACGTATAGTTTTTCCCCCTAACTTTTTAAAAAAGACTTAATTTGAGTATAGTTGACACACAGTGTTACATTAATGTCAGGTGTATAATATGGTGATTGAACATCTCCGTATGTTATACTATGCTCACCACGTGTGCCTTCCATCTGTCACCATACAACACTATAATACCACTGATTGTATTCTCTTTGTTGTACCTTTTATCCCCATGACTTATTCGTCCAACAACTGTAAGCCCCAGAGCCAATTTGTATTATCTCAGTGTTTGTAACCCTCCTGGAACCAAGGGACCCGTGGGGGAAGCCTTCTATGCGTCTCTCCTTCTATGTGCCACACACGTGGATTGACAGGAAAAGTCCAATAGGTTGGAGGTCTGTCCTATAAACAGTTTCTCAGAATGAAAGTTGCTAGAGATGTTCCCTGGTGCATTTTCTTGCTAGCACATCTAATTAGTCATCTATCTATCTGTCTATCTATCTATCATCTATCATCACCTATCATCTATCTATCATCTATCATCTATCTATCATCTATCATCTATCTATCATCTATCATCTATCATCCATCTATCATCTATCATCTATCTATCATCTATCTATCTATCATCTATCTATCTATGTATCTATCTATCATCTGTCTATCATCTGTCTATCTATCTGTATCTAATCTTCTATCCTCTCTGCCTATCATCTATTTATCTAAACTATCACTAGTGTCATATCTGGATTTGGGAGATTTATACTTTTTAAAATCTTAACCTGTATCTCAGTACTTGCTGGTGCTGTTGGACATGATGACATCTGATTATTTTTTAGAGCAGTATATGGGGCATTATTATGGTTTCTTAGCTTCTTAGGCTGAGATCTTTTTATATTGTATCTTCTTTCATTATTCACCATTAAACAAGAAAGAAAACTCCACTCCAGAACTGAAGCTTCTTTTTTTTTTTTTTTTTTTTTTTTTTAAATTTTTATATTGTTATGTTAATCACCATATATTACATCATTAGTTTTTGGTGCAGTGTTCCATGATTCATTGTTTGTTCATAACACCCAGTGCTCCATGCAGAACGTGCCCTCCTCAATACCCATCACCAGGCTAACCCATCCCCCTACCCCCCCTCCCCTCTAGAACCCTCAGTTTGTTTTTCAGAGTCCATCATCTCTCATGGTTCGTCTCCCCCCTCTGACATACTCCCCTTTTCTTCCTCTCCTGTTCTCTTCTTCTTTTTCTTTTTTCTTAAAATATGTTGCATTATTTGTTTCAGAAGTACAGATCTGTGATTCAACAGTCTTGCACAATTCACAGCGCTCACCGTAGCACATACCCTCCCCAATGTCCATCACCCAGCCACCCCAACCCCCCCCCCCCCCCAACCACTCCAGTAACACTCAGTTTGTTTCCTGAGATTAAGAATTCCTCATATCAGTGAGGTCATGTGATACATGTCTTTCTCTGATTGACTTATTTCACTCAGCATAACACCCATCCAGTTCCATCCACGTCGTTGCAAATGGCAAGATCTCATTCCTTTTGATGGCTGCATAATATTCCATTGTGTATATATACCACATCTTCTTTATCCATTCATCTGTCGATGGGCATCTTGGCTCTTTCCACAGTTGGCTATGGTGGACATTGCTGCTATAAACATTGGGGTACACGTACCCCTTCGGGTCCCTACATTTGTATCTTTGTGGTAAATACCCAGTAGTGCAATTGCTGGATCGAACGGTAGCTCTAATTTCTAAGTGTTTGAGGAACCTCCATACTGTTTTCCAGAGGGGTTGCACCAGCTTGCATTCCCACCAACAGTGTAGGAGGGTTCCCCTTTCTCCACATCCCCGCCAACATCTGTCGTTCCCTGACTTGTTTAATTTTAGCCATTCTGACTGGTGTGAGGTGGTATCTCATTGAGGTTTTGATTTGGATTTCCCTGATGCCAAGCGATGTTGAGCACTTTTTCATGTGCCTGTTGGCCATTTGGATGTCTTCTTTGGAGAAATGTCTGTTCATGTCTTCTGCCCATTTCTTGATTGGATTATTTGTTCTTTGAGTGTTGAGTTTGATAAGTTCTTTATAGATTTTGGATACTAGCCCTTTATCTGATACGTCATTTGCAAATATTTTCTCCCATTCTGTCGGTTGTCTTTTGGTTTTGTGGACTGTTTCTTTTGCTGTGCAGAAGCTTTTTATCTTGATGAAATCCCAATAGTTCATTTTTGCCCTGGCTTCCCGTGCCTTTGGCGATGTTTCTAGGAAGAAGTTGCTGCGGCTAAGGTCGAAAAGGTTGCTACCTGTGTTCTCCTTTAGGATTTGGATGGACTCCTGTCTCACGTTTAAGTCTTTCAACCATTTGGAGTCTATTTTTGTGTGTGGTGTAAGGAAATGGTCCAGTTTCAGTCTTCTGCATGTGGCTGTCCAATTTTCCCAACACCATTTGTTGAAGAGACTGTCTTTTTGCATTGGACATTCTTTCCTGCTTTGTCAAAAATAAGTTGACCATAGAGTTGAGGGTCCATTTCTGGGCTCTCAATTTCTGTTCCATTGATCTATGTGTCTGTTTTTGTGCCAGTACCATACTGTCCTTGATGATGACAGCTTTGTAATAGAGCTGGAAGTCCGGAATTGTGATGCCACCAGCTTTGCTTTTCTTTTTCAGTATTCCTCTGGCTATTCTGGTCTCTTCTGGTTCCATACAAATTTTAGGATATTTGTTCCATTTCTTTGAAAAAAGTGGATGGTATTTTGATGGGGATTGCATTGAATGTGTAGATTGCTCTAGGTAGCATTGACATCTTCACAATGTTGATTCTCCCAATCCATGAGCATGGAACGTTTTTCCATTTCTTTGTGTCTTCTTCAATTTCTTTCCTGAGTATTTTATAGTTTTCTGAGTACAGATCCTTTGCCTCTTTGGTTAGATTTATTCCTAGGTATCTAATGGTTTTGGGTGCAATTGTAAATGGGATAGACTCCTTGATTTGTCTCTCTTCTGTCTTGTTGTTGGTGTATAGGAATGCCACTGATTTCTGTGCATTGATTTTATATCCTGCTACTTTACTGAATTCCTGTATGAGTTCTAGCAGTTTTGGGGTGGAGTCTTTTGGGTTTTCCACATACAGTATCATATCATCTGCAAAGAGTGAGAGTTTGACTTCCTCTTTGCCGATTTGGATGCCTTTGATTTCTTTTTGTTGTCTGATTGCTGTGGCTAGGACTTCTAATACTATGTTGAATAGCAGTGGTGAGAGTGGACATCCCTGCCGCGTTCCTGACCTTAGGGGAAAAGCTCTCAGCCTTTCCCCATTGAGAATGATATTCGCTGTAGGTTTTTCGTAGATGGCTTTTATGATATTGAGGTATGTACCCTCTATCCCTATACTCTGAAGAGTTTTGATCAAGAAAGGATGTTGTACTTTGTCAAATGCTTTTTCTGCATCTATTGAGAGGATCATATGATTCTTGTTCTTTCTTTTGTTAATGTATTGTATCACGTTGATTGATTTGCGGATGTTGAACCAGCCTTGCAGCCCAGGAATAAATCCCACTTGGTCGTGGTGAATAATCCTTTTAATGTACTGTTGGATCCTATTGGCTAGTATTTTGGTGAGAATTTTTGCATCCATGTTCATCAAGGATATTGGTCTGTAATTCTCTTTTTTGATGGGGTCTTTGTCTGGTTTTGGGATCAAGTAATGCTGGCCTCATAAAATGAGTTTGGAAGTTTCCCTTCCATTTCTATTTTTTGGAACAGTTTCAGGAGAATAGGTATTAATTCTTCTTGAAATGTCTGATAGAATTCCCCTGGGAAGCCATCTGGCCCTGGGCTTTTGTTTCTTGGGAGATTTTTGATGACTGTTTCAATTTCCGTAGTGGTTATAGGTCTGTTCAGGTTTTCTATTTCTTCCTGTTCAATTTTGGTAGTTGATACATCTCTAGGAATGCACCCATTTCTTCCAGGTTATCTAATTTGCTGGCATAGAGTTGCTCATAATATGTTCTTATAATTGTTTGTTATTTCTTTGGTGTTGCTTGTGTTCTCTCCTCTTTCATTCATGATTTTGTTGATTTGGGTCATTTCTCTTTTCTTTTTGATCAGTCTGGCCAGGGGTTTATCAATCTTGTTAATTCTTTCAAAGAACCAGCTCCTAGTTTCGTTGATCTGTTCTACTGTTCTTTTGGTTTCTAGTTCATTGATTTCTGCTCTGATCTTTATGATTTCTCTTCTCCTGCTGGGTTTAGGCTTTCTTTGCTGTTCTTTCTCCAGCTCCTTTAGATGTAGGGTTAGGTTGTGTATTTGAGACCTTTCTTGTTTCTTGAGAAAGGCTTGTATTGCTATATACTTTCCTCTCAGGACTGCCTTTGCTGTATCCCAAAGATTTTGAACAGTTGTGTTTTCATTTTCATTGGTTTCCATGAATTTTTTTAATTCTTCTTTAATTTCTTGGTTGACCCATTCATTCTTTAGTAGGATGCTCTTTAGCCTCCATGTATTTGAGTTCTTTCCGACTTTCCTCTTGTGGTTGAGTTCTAGTTTCAAAGCATTGTGGTCTGAAAATATGCAGGGAATGATCCCAATCTTTTGGTACCGATTGAGACCTGATTTGTGACCTAGGATGTGATCAATTCTGGAGAATGTTCCATGGGCACTAGAGAAGAATGTGTATTCCGTTGCTTGGGATGGAATGTTCTGAATATGTCTGTGAAGTCCATTTGGTCCAGTGTGTCATTTAACATCTTTATTTCCTTGTTGATCTTTTGCTTAGATGATCTGTCCATTTCAGTCAGGGGGGTGTTAAAATCCCCCACTATTATTGTATTGTTGTCAATGTGTTTCTTTGCTTTTGTTATTAATTGGCTTATATAATTGGCCGCTCCCATGTTCGGGGCATAGATATTTACAATTGTTAGATCTTCTTGTTGGATAGACCCTTTAAGTAGGATATAGTGTCCTTCCTCATCTCTTATTACAGTCTTTGTTTTAAAATCTAGTTTGTCTGATATAAGGATTGCCACCCCAGCTTTCTTTTGGTGTCCATTAGCATGGTAAATGGTTTTCCACCCCCTCACTTTCAATCTGGGGGTGTCTTTGGGTGTAAAATGAGTCTCTTGCAGACAGCATATTGATGGGTCTTGTTTTTTAATCCAATCTGATAGCCTGTGTCTTTTGATTGGGGCATTTAGCCCATTTACATTCAGGGTAACTATTGAAAGGTATGAATTTACTGCCATTGTATTACCTGTAAGGTGACTGTTAACTGTCTGTTGTCTGTGTTCGTTTCTGCTCTTTGCTGCTTTTAGGTTCTCTCTTTGCTTAGAGGACCCCTCTCAATATTTCTTGGAGGGCTGGTTTCGTGTTTGCAAATTCTTTTAGTTTTTGTTTGTTCTGGAAGCTTTTGATCTCTCCTTCTATTTTCAATGATAGCCTAGCTGGATATAGTATTCTTGGCTGCATATTTTTCTCGTTTAGTGCTCTGAAGATATCTTGCCAGTCCTTTCTGGCCTGCCAGGTCTCTGTGGATAGGTCTGTTGCCAATCTAATGTTTCTACCATTGTAGGTTACATATCTCTTCTCCCGAGCTGCTTTCAGGATTTTCTCTTTGTCTCTGAGACTCGTAAGTTTTACTATTAGATGTCGGGGTGTTGACCTATTTTTATTGATTTTGAGAGGGGTTCTCTGTGCCTCCTGGATTTTAATGCCTGTTTCCTTCCTCACATTAGGGAAGTTCTCTGCTATAATTTGCTCCAATATACCTTCTGCCCCTCTCTCTCTCTCTTCTTCTTCTGGGATCCCAATTATTCTAATGTTGTTTCGTCTTATCGCATCACTTATCTCTCGAATTCTGCCCTCGTGATCCTGTAGTTGTTTCTCTCTCTTTTTCTCAGCCTCTTTATTTTCTATCATTTGGTCTTCTATATCGCTGATTCTCTCTTCTGCCTCATTTATCCTAGCATTTAGTGCCCCCATTTTTGATTGCACCTCATCAATAGCCTTTTGATTTCGATTTGGTTAGATTTTAGTTCTTTTATTTCTCCAGAAAGGGTTTCTCTAATAACTTCCACGCTTTTTTCAAGCCCAGCTAGTATCTTTAAAGTCATGATTCTGAACTCTAGGTCCGACATCGTACTAATGTCCGTATTGAGTATGTCCCTGGCTGACGGTACTACCTCTTGTTCTTTTTGCTGAGGTGATTTCTTTCGTCTTGTCATTTTGTCCAGAGGAGAATAGATGAATGAGAGAACAAAAGGCTAACAGGTTTACTACGTCCCCAGCAAATATACTGTATACAAATCAGAAAAGACCTGAAACCAGGGGAAAAGAAAGGGAAAGAAAGAAAAAAGAAAGAGAAAAAGAAAAAAAAAGAAAAAAAAGAAAAAAACAAAAACAAAACAATTCAAAAAAGGCAGAATATGATCAAATATGATCAGGCTAGTGCATAGATCAGTGCCACACACTAGATTTTGGGCGTATTTTGGTCTGTTAGAAAAAAGTGCCTCCTAAAATTTTAAAGGAAGAAAGACATATATGTACAAAATAAGGGTTGATACAATGAAGGGATGGAAGATGACTGTAAAGATGAAAATTATAAAAGATTTTATAAAAGGACTTGGTAAGATAAGTTGTTTGAAAAAAGAAAGAAGATTTAAGGAAAAAAAAAAAAAAGGAAAAAGGGAGAGAATGTGATCAGGCAGGAGACTAGAACAAAGCCATACACTAGTGATTTAGGGTATATTTTGATCTGTTAGAAGAAACTGTACCTCAAAATTTTAAAGAGAGAACAACTTATATATATATGCCAAAAACAAGGATAACTACTATGAAGGGATAAAATATGACTCTAAAAATGAAAAAAAAAAATTTTTTTTTTTAAAAAAAAGGGATTTATAAGATGTTGGTTGAAAAAGGGAAAAAGAAAAATAAAAAAAAGTCAACAAAAATTAACTTTGATGAAATAATGAATCATGGTAAAAAAAAAAAAAAAAAAAAAAAAAAAAAAAAAAAAGAAGCCATGAATCTATGTGCAGTATTCCCCTAGCGCTGGAGTTCTCCTATTCTCCTTGATCGATCAACTTGGTCTTGGCTTGCTGGCTGTTTGTGTTGATCTTCTGGGGGAGGGGCCTGTTGCTGTGGTTTCCAAATGTCTTTGCCGGAGGCGGAATTGCCCCGCCCTTGTCGGTCCGGGCTAAGGAAGCTGCTCCAGTTTGCTCTCAGGAGCTTTTGTTCCCTGCAAGCTCTCGGCACAGCTTTGGAGGACCAGGGCGAAAATGGCGGCCTCCCAGTCTCCGCCCGGAGGAGCCGAGAACTCAGGGCCCCACTCCTCAGTGCGCCCCCAGAGAAAAGCAGTCACTCCCGTGTCCCCGGTCTCCGGCCGCTCTCCATGCTCACCCGGCCTGTGATCGAGCGTTGCTATCTCTGGCACCCGACCCTGCTCGGAGTCTCCAAATCCAGCAGATCCCTGCAGTGCGTTCCCGCACCGCTCCTCCCCGGGAAGGAAGGGGAGTCTCCCCAGATCTGCTGCTTGTTGGGTCCTTGCTGGGGGAGCCGTGCCCCGACTGGGCCGCAGATCACAGTTTATGGCCACCCCGAGCTGAGAGCCCGCGCCTCGGCTCCGTCTCTGCAGCCGGCTTCCCCGCCCCGACACCTGGGAGCTCTGGCGCACTCAGGCACCCCCGGTCTCTCTGTGACCCCAAGGGTCCTGAGACCACACTGTCCCGGGAGGATTCCACCCCCCGCTTAGCCACTGCAGCGACGTCCCTCCGCCGAGCCAACTTTTAAAAGGTCCGATTTTGTGCTCCGCGGCTCTAGCACTTGCCAGAAGCGGCCGGCGGAGGCCCCTCCCCCGCCGTTTATCCTCCCGAATATCGCCTCGGATTCACTTCTCCGCACGTCCTACCTTCCAGTAAGTGGTCGCTTCTCTGTTCAGAGAGTTGTTGCTACTCTCCTGTTCGATCTCCTGTTGAGTTCGTAGGTGTTCAGAATGGTTTGATCCCTATTCAGCTGAATTCCTGAGACCAGACAAAATCTAGGTCTCCTACTCCTCCGCCATCTTGCTCCGCCCCCCAGAACTGAAGCTTCTAAGCACTTGATGAGTTTAATATGCTTGAGGAAAACTTTTGAGATCAAAATTGAATCAGGAAATTTACCAAGAGGTTTAAAGATAAGGCAGTTAAATTAGTTTTTAAAGGAGTGAAATACTTTGAGATATTTAGTTGTTGGGGGACATTTTTCTCAGTGATGATTAGGCTTAAAAGTTTATTTCATTATAGTAATTTATATCATCAGAGTAAAACATAAAACACTCAGGTCTGGGCAGCGAATATTATGCATTTTAAAATTATTTATGTAAAACAATTACATGATGGGCTCTGACTTATATATAAAATTTATGTTTAAAAATGTCCACAAGTGTAATTTACATTCCAGGTAGTAACTATGCTCCAGGAATTGTATCTCTATTCTTATGTTCTTGTTACCAGAAAGGACTGTTTCTGAAATTGCTTAGTTTCCCAAAATAATAATCCAGGCAAGAAGTTAAAAAGCCAAAGAAAGAAAGTTTAAAAATTTTACTCACAGAAAGCAATGGAATAAATTTACACTTTCAGATTTGAGCACTTATAGAATTCTCAGATTGGATTCAGCAAGAGCGTCTGGATTCTAGCCATGGTGGTTGGTTTTCAGCATCCCATCTCATGGGAAAGAACATTTTGAATCGAATTCCAGGATTCTGGTTTTTGCCTCCTTATTTTTTTAAATTTATTTATCTTTAGAGAGAGAGAGTACATGCACATGAGGTGGGGAGGGGCAGAAGGAGAGAGAGAATCTTTAAGCAGGCTCCATTCCCAGGAGCCTGGATGCCAAGATTGTGACCTGAGCCGAAATTAAGAGTCCCCCAGGTGCCCTACATCCTTATTCTTTACTGTCTATTTAGAGTTGTACCCTGAAGACTGGAGCCATGATTTCTACTGATATTAAGAAAGACCATCTAGAATCTCATAGGATTAATAAAATCTGATCCAGTTTTTCTTATGCTAATGTCTCTTTTCTATAGGCATATGGTATTTCTCAAAACCAGGGGAAAAAAATCCCCCTGAGAAAAGGGGTTTATGGTTAGCATGGAAGATCAGTTAATCTGGCTTTCTAATCCCAACACTTGCACTGGATTTCCACATAACCTGAAGAGGTGGATTAAATTGTCAGTGCTCTATCAAACTTTAACTTAAGCCAAGCCTAAAGAAATCATCTTTGTTTTGTGCTCTTAATTAATACCTGTCAAATCCTGGGGAAGGATTTGCTCCTGAATGTAAGGAATTACTTGGACATAAATCTGTATTTTAATTTCTGACACATTTACCCATGGATAAAAATATGGAAACCAATGACAAGCCAAGTTAACTACTGTATTGCTACAATTATCATTAATAAAGCAACTTGTTTTCTTTAAGTTCATGAGAGGGGTTTGATTTATATATATTACTATTTTAATAGTATTTTTGCCGACAACATTTTGTTTTTATTTTCATATAATAGCTAACTTTTATTGTCAGGAATTGTCTGAGTATATATACATACATGTATAGCATACATACATACATACCTTAAAAACATATAGGTGTGCAATGTATGTGTATGTATATATATGTATGTATATATAAATTATGTTTTGCTTTGGGTATAATGAACTTTCTTTTCCTAGTAGTACCCTTAGAACATTAGTTTTTTTGTTTCTTTTTCACTGTTATTAGTTGCTCACATGTGTACTTGTGACTGTGCATATATATGAGAAAAGTGGTAACCCCGCTTGTCTCCAGAGAATAACATGATATTTACCAGTGGCTTAAATGAATGTCATCACTTCATCAGTCATTTTTCATTTTTCCAGCTGCCCCATCAGGAAAGCTGCTGAATCAAATATTCCCAAATACTATTGTTTTGAACTTGGAGGTTTTTAAAAATAACTAAAGCAATTCATGATATCTAATGAATAGAAGACATATAATTCATGAGAACTTGAGGAAAATGAGACACTAGTTGGACATTAGTTTTTTAAAAAATATGCATAGTCTCTAGACAGGAACTCAAAAAATAATGCAGATGGGACTATATAACTTTCACTATATTCATTTCCAGAAAGTCTGTATCTAACATCGTCTGTTTTTATCAGCACTTGCTGGCCATTAGACTTCTGGGGTCAGAGTAGGTAAATCCTCAGACTTTGGGGGCTTTCTACATGTTCTTAGGAATAAATGTGATTGTCTTAGGTGAATTCATAAATATAATCTCTTTTAATATTTGGCCTTAATTTATATTAATTATTGTGTATATTTGAAAACATTCAATAACATTGTATCTGAGTTACTTTATCTATGAATTAACTTTTTATTATTACTATTACTTTTGATGCTGCCATTATTCCTTCTCCCCCTACTGTCTTGAAGGAAATAATAGACCATCCTGAGCACCATATTTTGCAATTAGGGTTTTTTAGAATGGCATTTTCTAAAAGACATCTCTGTTTTGGTGTCAGTCATTTATGGTCATTACTATTTAAAAAATAATAATCAAATATACCTTGATGGCAGAATGATTGTCATAGTGAAGTAACTATCAAAGTAAAACTTTAATTCCAAATTGAAAAATACAGTGATCTGGTTTGGAAAATATTTACACCATCCTTTTATTTTTCATGTTTATGCAGGGAAGTTTCAAGGAGAACATTTCTCCCTGCAAGGAAAGAGTGTATGAAATGACTAAATATCTTAAGAAAACAATATAACAGAGGTGCATGGGACTGCATGCAACTTGATATCTGGCACACAACATGGTTTAGTATATTGCACATGAATCCAAATGTTAGCTCTAACAACCTAGTAAGAGATAGGATTTCAGCCTGTTAATAGATTGAGGGTTTTTTTTCCTTATTATGTTATGTTAATCACCATACATCACATCCTTAGTTTTTGATGTAGTGTTCCATGATTCATTGTTTGCGTATAACACCCAGTGCTCCATTCAGTACATGCCCTCCTTAATACCCATCACCAGGCTAACCCATCCCCCCACTCCCTCCCCTCTAGAACCCTCCGTTTGTTTTTCAGAGTCCATAGTCTCTTATAGATTGAGTTTTAATGGTCATTGTCCACTATTCACCTTCTGAGAGTAGTTTGACAACACTAAGAGCACAGCTTTGATTCTAAGTCTTACAGAAAATTTATGCCCTTTGAAACATGTGCATTGCCATAATGTCCACTTTAATTCTTCACACACTGCCTTTCAGGATAATTACATCTCAGTGACACAACATTATCCAGTTGGTGGATTATCCAGTTCTTGTATCAGACTTGGTCTCCTTAAATTTTGTTTCTTCCATTTGTGATCCTACATTGGAAAGCACTGTAGAATAGGGGGACAATAGAAACTGAAATAAGTTACTTTTACAATAATTTGCAGTATTTCAAGATTATATATCAAAGGTTTAATTAGGTAGAAGTAAAACATTATAGTCATTTCTAGTTATCTATTGCAAACCACCCCAAAACATTGTGGTCCAAAGTTTCAATGATCACTTATACTGCTCATGAATTTGCAAAATGGACAGGGCTTGGTAGAGATGGCTTGGTTTTGTTCCAAGTATCATCTCTTGGGACAACCTGACTGGGAACTGGAGGGTTCACTTCCAAGATGGCTCATTCACATGGCTGTCACATTGGGCTTTCTCTTACTTCATAGTGGCCAGGATCTGAGAGTGAGTTTTCCTAGAGCAGAAAGTGGAAGCTGCCCATTTCTTAAGGGCCAGGTCGTTATCAACTGTACACTATTTTATTAAGCAGTAAATAGCTTGGATTCAAGGGGAATGAATTAGGATGCTTACTGTGAAGAGAGAATTATTGAACAGAAGTGGCAGTTTAGGGCAGTAAGAAGATGTATAATTTTTGCATAGTCCAGTTCAATTATGGAGCTCATTACTTAGGATAAAATATAAATTTATGTAACAAGGGTATGATAACAGATACCCATAAACATATCATATGAGTATGATACCCATAAGGAAAGTGGGATGTGATTGTGGGTATGTCTCTAAGCTTTTAAAAAAAGATGTGCTGTGAGAGACAATTCTGTCTATTACATTAGATCCCTTAGACATTTCTAAGACTAGATATAGAATTTGAGGGACCATGGCTCTAAAAGTATTTCTTCTAAGACTAATTACATTCTTGACTGTGGGGGACTGCTTATTGTTCATAGAGTATTATATATTATTTATCATCATCATGGTTTTTTCTCATGAACCTTTTCTCTAAGTACTCAGGCTTTGAAATTCATATTTGGGTCTGCAATTGTCAAATTTATTTAATATAATGAATTGCTTATACAACACATTTGCATGTTAGGTATACAATTTAGTTTGTAAATTAGAACATTCTGGGAAATCTCAAAAAAGAGCACTAAATTTTAAAGTTTTCTGGCCTTCTGAAATCTTTTATGAGCTTTATTTCATCAAAAAGCACCATTTAAGCCTTGGACCCGGCACATTTGTATTCTTTGAAAATGTTCCCAAGTCTATATCAATATATTATGTGTACATTTGAAATGAGGTTCCACACTTCATAAACCTATGTTCTGTATTAAACTTCATCTGGGGAAGTCTGTATCAGTTTTCTAGGGTGTAAAGTGATGGAAAAAATGAATCTTGTTTGAATTGATGTTAGCTTGCTTATGAAATGGTCTCTTGGGGCCTGAAGGAGAGTGGCTGGAAATTTGTGTCTGCAAAGTAGGCTGGAATCTGTTAAAAATTACCTCCAGATAAGAGGCATGAGCTGGGTAATGAAATGATTTCAATAGTATGAAACATTTGTTTTTAATGTAGAAGTCATTGGACATAAGGATTGTCTGCCTGTAGTTTTGTTTTGTTTTTTCCCCTCCCTGACAAGAGATTTCCTGCTCTTAAAATATCCTTTCTAAATTTCTATTGAATTGTTTGCCAATGCAATCCAGAAATCTTGTTAGTCTAAGGTGAGAAAATCAGTATTAACTTTCTTTGTGCTAACATTTCCACTATTGACCTAGGATTAAAAAGCCAAACGGGTTCAATACTGAAGACATACTTGAAAATGAGTGACACCTGTGTCCAGAGGAAGAGCTATTTCTGTAAATGCTAGGAACCAAAATCCAGCTAAAGTGTGAATACTTGATTTGATTATCATTGTGAACATCATGGGTTTTCTTTCATATCCTAAATTTAAAACACAGTATTGTCGCTCCACACAAAATACAGGTGACACTGTCAATGCACTGTAAATGTACTTTTCTTCTCAGCATGTATGTTAAGGAAATCACTGATCTCTGAAAGAAATATATTGATTTTAAGACCTGTCACTTTACCTTCTGTGTCATTCCTTTATACTACTTCCCGATGAATCTTTGTAACATGGCCTTTATTTTATTTAGAATCTGGTTAAATTAAATAGAAAAAAATATGCCTCTGTCACCACAGGAATATTTTAAAAAACATTTTGGAGTCTAACTGGCAGCTTCATTTGCAATTAATTAATTAATTCATTTTTCTTTCCTCTGTATCATAAATTCAGAAGTTGACTAGTAAAAATGTTTCTTCTAGAATACTATGTACATAAATATTTCCTAATGTTCATGGTGATTTTATGTTGAAAACATCCTTAGCAAAGAAAAAATAGGCAAACTTCCAATACTAGTGTTTAGAAACCCTCTTGTTCATCATTTCTTTTCCTTTTCAGAAGAATCCAAACAGCATCACCTGGCATTGTAGATACTGCTTTCACCTGTGGGCTTGCCCAGGAATAAAATCTTTTATTTCTACTTTCTTAAGTTGGAGTGCTATAATCACTAATTCAATTTCAAGCTCACACTAAAGGATCTTGCCAGAATTGACAATTGCCAGCCAAAATCTTACCATTAACACGATCTTTCTACACCAATAAAGGCACTTCTGATACAATTTTGTTTTTAGAGAGAGAGAGAAGGGGGAGGAGGAGGGAAGGAAGGCAGGGAGCAGGAGGAAGCGGGGGGAGAGAAGGAAGGAAGAAAGAAGGGTAGAGAACTAGAGAGAAGGAAGAAAGGAAGGAACAAAAGACTGTGTCTGAGTTGAAAAGGACATAAGAACAGCATTTTGATATACAAAAGGACCAATAGTAAAAGAAATCATAGAAAACCCAAAAAGAGACACATATTCCTTAAATAGTAAATTCTCTACGGTTGACCTTAAAAATCTTTTGTTTGCTGGTGTGAGTATGTGGGACAGGGTAGATTTTTAGGCTGTTTCTTGCCAACTTCCTTGGCACTCTGAGTGCTTAAAGCAAAATCCTAATCAGGGTGCTGTATCTGTCAGTCAGCTTGTATTGCTCCTTGGTGTTTATTTAGGTGTCATATCTGATTTTTAAAAGAGAATTCCCTTTTAAAGGGACATATGCTTTTAAATTAGATGGAGTATTTGAGTGACATTGAAGGTCTCATGACCTTTTCTTCTTTGAACTTCCAGCGTTCAATAAAATGACACTGGTGCTGAAACTTTGTAGGTACACCAACATCTGATTAGTTGTTCCTTTTATTTTTAAGCCCAAGCAAACTCCTTTGTTCAACTCTATTTCTTCAATTAGTTCTAGCCTCTCCCCTCCATGGCTAGGGTGTTTGCCAGAGTCAAAGATGGAAGCTTGAAAGATATTTTGACCATAAGGACCTAACAGTGCAGTTTCTGGCTAAACCTTTCATAAAGCTACCATTCATTATACTTCATCTCTCTCTCTCTCTGTCTCTCTCTTTAGCACAGAACTATCATTTGCCAAACATGCTCGTATTTTCTCAGATGGACTTACTGATGTGGGCTCTATTGATTCCTTCTCTTGTAATAAAAAAAAATGAAACCCTCTTGATTGTTATAAATTGATTTTTTTTCTTCTTAAGAAAGAGCCTCATTTGATTTAGGGCACTCAGGCTCCTGAAATTATTTGCATTTATCTATTCTTTATGCCTTACCTTCCAAAATCACAAGGATATTTTTCATGA
Organism: Zalophus californianus; assembly: GCF_009762305.2. Taxonomy (NCBI): domain Eukaryota; kingdom Metazoa; phylum Chordata; class Mammalia; order Carnivora; family Otariidae; genus Zalophus; species Zalophus californianus. Next base: position 183,239,186 of record NC_045596.1, read on the forward strand.
TCATAAATGTTTGGACATTATATCATCATATATCCCTTTTAAAGTCCCAGTGTTTAGCTTGATTACTCTTTGGGCATCAGACATACCAAACATGCAGTAGGTTTCACAAATACTTTTTTTGAGAGTGGCTTTTACTACCTATCATCTCAGTATGTGATTATTTTGTTTAGCTGACTCACTTGAAAGTGTATAAAAGGAAATCAACAATTTCCAGAAAGGAACAATAAAATGTGTTATAGAAGAAATGATAATAACACATTTTGAGCAGGAGAAACTTGTCTGATTGTATCTGAGCCTAAAAATATATAAATGCCTTTTTTAGAAAAATCAACCAACCAGTCAGTTGTGAGAAAATAACAAATATTTTCCACATAGGGCCACTTTTTCCTTAAGTTTTTTTTGCAAGATAATTTTTTGAAAAATATTTGCATGCATTAAATAGCTCCATTGCAGGCCTCTAGATAAGGAGAGAATTTAGAAAAAAGTAGTAAGAGAATTAATGTGTGAACAAAGGTAGAAACAAAGCAAAAGCCCAATGAAAGGAAAATGACTAAAGAAATGGTGGTATAACCAAAAAATAGAGGTAAGGCAGCCATTAGAAATCCTATTTTCAAAAAATAAAATGTCAATGGAAAGTGCAAATAAAAAGATCACAATATTTTAAAGAAGTGCAGAGACATACATATATACGTACACACACACACATATATATATACATACATATACATAAAAGGAGGGGCAAAGCAGGTACTGAAATGTTAGCAATGATGATATCTGCATAGAGGCATTACAAGTGGTTTTTCTGTTGTGCTACTTTTCCTCATTTTTCTAGCATAACTGTTTTCCTTTTGATATTCAGAAAAAATAATATTACTTGAAATAGGGAAAATAGCAAGAGAAGAAACTTAACATATTCTTGGTATTTCTGTTAGACTTAAAATTAAGCCAAGACAAAGTAAAACAAACCCAAACTGCTCAACCACTATTTCAAGGATGGGGGGGACAAAGTGTGGCTTGATTGAATGACTTTGGGTTTTGTCATTGCCCAAAACTCATGTCACAGCCCAGTTCTTCCATCTTTCCTTGTGTGGTCTTTCCTGAGATGTATTAACACTTCTGAATCTTGGTTGGTTTGAATATTAATAAGCCTGAAATGGTAATTCTTGTTTTCTAAATTGTATTGCTTTTATTTTAGGGGGAGTAATTCTTTACATTTCATTTTGGAAATTGATCATTCTACGACTGTCTCCTCCAAAAGGGGGCCCTACCTACTTTGTCCCTTCCGAACATTTATTGAGTAATGACTGAAAGCTATGTTTGTTTAGTAAAGTTATGTGCTCAATTACTGCTTTTCTCTGCTGGTAAAATATTTTACAGTATATTTTGCTATCTGCAACTTGAGTAGTGCCAAACATTCTTTTTATATATGCCTTATAACCTTGACAGTCTCTATTACTAAAACGTATTTGCTAGTTTCACAACCTGAGGCAGAGCATATTTCCCATATTATAATTTCATATATACACTTGTTTTAGTAATTTATGCTTTATGGAATTAATGCCATCATACTTCTATTGGTGGTATTTTAATCTTAAACTGTTGTTTTGATTGTGAAATCAAAGACTTCATCTTGACTAGAATTGACATATTTAGCTAACAGGTAGGAAAAATACAGGAGACAAGGAGAGGAAAAAGGCTCAGATTTCTTCAATCGCTCATATTACACCATCTTGGTGGCTATATATTGAACCTTATGTAAATTACTTTACATAAGGTAAAGTGTGACTTTACATGTGACTATTCCTACCACAGTCTACAGGAAATATTTTACAAGTATCAGTTTTTCCTGTGACTGTAAAAGTATCTGTGTATTCATTAGTGAGGAGTATTTGCCAATATTTGAACTAGTCTGTTGTATAACAAACAAAAAATGGGGTGCCATTAATTACTATTAAAAGATTTTGACCAGAAATTATTTTCTCATTAATCGATACATTAATTAGTTTCACAAATATCTATAAAGTGTCTACTCTGTTATAGACCCTGTACTACTTCCTTATATCTTGATTAGACCAAAACAGAAAAATCTGGTCATTTCATCAATATTTTAATAGCTAATAAACTCTCCCATCCCTACTCTTTCTTATATTTGGTAAGAGTTGACAGTAAGATATAATATGTTACTTAACTTTGATTAACAAACTATGATCTGACGTTAGTGACATCAGCAGCCCTAAGCAAGTTCAAATAGGCCAGGTTTTGATACAATTCTGTTTTTTGGCATTTCCAATTTATGGCAATTCTTTATTTATTCTTCGACACTCCTCTACTTTCACATTTTCTTACACACTGAAAGGGTTTTATGTGTCATGTGAGTGACCTTACTCTTCACAGATGTTTTAACCAATGGTTGGTATTCTGGAATCTGTTGTCTGTCACTGCCACGGAAGAAATCTCTTGTGCAAACTTAGATTCCTAGTAACGGACAGCACCTGGACTCATGGGAGTCAAGCATGACCTTATAAATAACAGTCAGATGATGAATAGTTGAGTGAAGTATCTCCATGAAATAGAACTGTTAGAAGAAAGAAGAAAGAAAGAAAGAAAGAAAGAAAGAAAGAAAGAAAGAAAGAAAGAAAGAAAGAAAGAGAGAAAAAGATGAAAAAAAGAAAAAAGGAGGAAGGGAGGGAGGGAAAGAGGGGGAAAGAAAAAGAAAGAAGGAAGAAGAAAAAAGGAAAGAAACGAAAGAGAAAGAATGAAAGATGGATGAGGGCATTTTTTGTTTTAGGAGAAAAAAGCATTTGACTTTTAGGTGTTGGTCTTTAATAATGAAAATTATTTAATATTAGGTTTTGATCCCACAGTTTACTTTGTGAATATAGGGCATCTTAAACCACAATTAGAGGCATGGATTGGGTCATGGAAACTAATTTATTCATTTCTCACTTTCTAGCATATTTTCACCATCTTGACCTCCTCTGAATGCAGATTAGAAATCAGTGTAAAAGTAACGGTGATATTAATGCACTTTTTTGTTTCCTTAATTACCATCTCTTCTCAAAGTGGCTATTTCCTGGAATGCAGTTAACCACAATTTAAATATAGCAGAATTTAAATTAGGTCCATAAATAGGAATATACCTTTTTATAAAGCTTACAGGAATAGAATTATTTTGTTGCAATGAACCTATTTTACATAGCATAATTCTTGAAATAAATGGATTAACTCATTGTAGCCAGACATAGTGACACTATATAACTCTTTGATACAACTAGCCATATTTTTCTATCAAGCTTGCAGACATAATAATAACAATAACATAAAGGCCATTCTTTACCTTTTTAATATTATTTAGGGCTTATAAATGTATCCATATAAATTTTAAAATAATTCTCTAACACCTTACAGCATACATGTATTAGTCTTTATTTTGGTGGTGAGGAAACTGAGGTCTAGGAGATTAAGAACCATCCCTAAGACCACACAGCTTGTAATGACAGAGCCAAGACTTAGTTCTGTCTGGTCAGACTTTTCAGCCTGTACTAGTTCTTGAATTAATGCTGTCCAAGTTGGGAGGGTTGTCCAGAGAAAGGCAGCCCGTTGGGATCACTGTCCATGTGAATCACTATCCACATTCTGCTATCTATGGAATGGATAGTGATTTAAGTCTAGTACTTTGCCTGCTAAAGCAGCAGGGAAATCTTGATGTTCTTTCCTTTGGTACTTTGTGCACTACCTGGAGTGATGGCAGATTGGTTAATATATGTACAGGAAGGTCAAGTGTTGCTATTCATTTTGCAGTTTCCAAAGATAATTTTTCTGCTAGGATCCTCTGGCAAAGTATAAATTAGTGAGAAGGACTTGCCAGAAAAGTTCCCATGGAGACTTATCAATCAGCCTTGGTTTAACATATTAAAAAGGAGGTAATTCTTTCAAGCTCTTTGATTAATTCTTAATAGATAGGAAAAGGAAGAATAAAGGGAAGCCCAGAATTCATTAATGTGACTAATATCTGATATACTGTTGGCTATCGATGTGTCTGAAAGTTAATTTGAGAGCTTCTTCTATTTAGAAAATGATTTTAACACATGGTTCATTTATTTTATTTTATTTTATTTTATTTTTAAAGATTTTATTTATTTATTTGACAGAGAGAGACAGTGAGAGCAGGAACACAAGCAGGGGGAGTGGGAGAGGGAGAAGCAGGCTTCCCGCTGAGCAGGGAGCCCGATGTGGGACTCCATCCCAGGACCCTGGGATCATGACCTGAGCCGAAGGCAGATGCTTAACGACTGAGCCACCCAGGCGCCCAACACATGGTTCATTTAAATAAAAAGAAGAATTTGAATGTGTTTTGATTTCACAAAACTTGAATAACAAATTAGTTGGGCAAAACCAATGTATGTATGTAAACATAGGTAAGAATAGGTTAATTGCATAGAAACAATAATCCAACATGTTTAAGAGAACATAACATAAATACAAATGTATTCTTTTTATTACTGTATTCAAGGTTAAAAATTTTTGCGCCTGGGTTTTATTCCACTCAGTTCTGGAGGAAATTTATTTGTGCCTCAAGCCCTCTGCTTAGTCTGAGAATGAACCAGGCAGATTGCTTACTTCTAAGTGAAACATGGATGAATCTTACACATTTTTCTTGGTGTAGGGATCATTAACTACCAAATACACTTAGTTTTGCTGCTAACAAGGAGTAAGGCAAAGGCATTCTGATAACAAAACATATTAAATTTGATCTCAATATTTAATTCCAATCAGAAAAGATTTTACAACCGAAAAAGAATACACTGGTATATCACAATTTGCTGTAGTGAAGTTAGTGTGTATCATGGAAGATGATGGTATGCATATGGAGCTTTTCTGGGATAGAACAGGATACAGGAGGTTTGCTCCTATCTCTGATTCCATTGATATGCAAGTTTTCCTGAATAAGACAGCATGTAAGAATTTTTTCACTTATGTAGTAATAACATTGTATCTTTTTACTTTATCTTCAAAATTTAGAGGATGGTGAGAAAACAATCCAAATTTGTTCATTTGCTCATGTTGCCGATCAAGAAAAGGCCATTTTCATGAACGAAGCAAAATTTAAATATGATAGAGGCTTCCACTTTTAGCTATGTTGGAGTAGCCTATAATGTATTAGCGGTTTTCCGAGAACAACTAGAAAAGCTGAATAAATTATAAAAGTCCATCTCTCTGAAGATACAAGGGTGCTGCTGAGAGAGCCAGGCTCTGAGGAACAAGGATCTAGACAAAAGAGAGCTCTTTGAGCATAAATTCAACATTCCATATGCTTCTGTTTCTCTTTGGGTCATTTGCTAGTGGAGGTGGGGGATGGGGAGATAGATGGATGAAAAGCCATGAAGAGGGTGGCTGCTGAGAGGTAGAAAAGTTAGTCGGGTTTTAGGCAACCTCATGGAAATGAATTGAAATGAGGAAATGAAAACTCAAGTTTGAGGTTGCCAAGGTAGCCAGAAATAGAGATGCCAAGAGTCCTGAGAGAAAGAAGCATAAAGAAGTAAGTTTGACACTTGTTTTCTCCATTGACCCATTTGCTGAATTTTTAACATGTAGGACAGAGGGGGGAAAATGGCCAATAATAAAGCAGCTGAATGTGGAACAGAGTTTTTGTAATCTCAGGGTACTGAGGAAACTAAAATTGGAATTCAGAAACTTCCAGGGAGAAGAACACTAGGAAACACCCAGGCTCTTGTTTGGGACCTCTAGTGGGGTTCCACAAAAAGACTGAAACCCTATCTCAAGATAGTATGATCTGCCTACGATGAAGTTGGTGTAATATGTTCTATGTCAGCTCCCTGCAAAAGTGAATCCTCTTATTATTTCCACCAGAGAGGTCTGGTGGAAAGTTTTCAAAACCTTTGTACTTTTCTCACATAAAATGTCTACAGTGAATACAAAATTAGCACAGTTCAATGAACAAGATGAGATTAAAAAAATAGGCCCTAGAAATATATTCAAAGGTGATCAAAATATTGACATTATTAGACATGAACTTTAAAATAACCGTGATTAACATGTTCCAGAAAATAAGGAGTAAGATGGAGAGTTATACATGAGAATTTGAATTATTAAAAAGGATCAAATAGAAAATCTGTAACTGAAAAATTCAATAAATGAAATTGAGAATACCAGAGATAGATTTAATAACAGATTGGATACAACTGAAGAGAGAAATAGTGACTTGGAAGATAGGCTCATAAAAAAAAGAAAATCCAGATTAAAGCATGGTGAGCAAGAACACATGGGAAGAAGAGATGATTCTAAGGGATGTATGGGACATAGTAAAAAAAAGTCTAAAATACAAGTAATTGAAGTATCAGAATGGGACGAATGAGTTTGTGGCAGAATCGGTGTTTGAAGAGATAATGCCTAGTAATTTTCGGAACTGATAAATTGAAAAATTAGTCACAGATTCAAGAAATTCTATGAGCCTCAGGCAATATAAATATGAGCCTCAGCCTTAGCGGGTTAGTGACCTACTGAAAAGCAAGACAATTTTAAGGAGCAATCAGAGAATAAGAGTAAGATCATCAAAAGAACAAGATTGACAGTTAACTTTTTAATAGAAATGAAAATGTGTATTATTTTAAAGAGATGAAAGAGAACAGCTGTCAACATCAAATTCTGTATCTAGCAAAATATTCTTTAAAAGTGGGAATAAAATAAATACATTTCCTGAGAAGCAACAATGAAAGGACTTTGTCGCTACCAGATTGGCATTAAAAGGGAGTTCTTAAAGCAAGGGGTTTTCCCCAATAGAACAGTAAACACAAAGGAAGGAATTAAGAGCAACAAAAATTATAAATCTGTGTACAAATAAAAGAATATTGACTGTATTAAACAATAATAATTATGCCTTTTTGAAACATTATAATACATCCCAATATTGTAGATCATCTGTAGTTTCAAATTGAGTGACAAAATTACACAACAGAGGGGAATGCATTGCTCTGTGAAAGAATTTTAAGAACCTAGACTTGTCTGAAAAGTGGTAGAAGCACTAATTTGTAGTTGATTCTAACAAGTCAAGGATGTCTGTTATCTCTAGGGGAACCAATAAAAGAATAGTGGAAGAATTTATAATTCACAAACTAATATATTTGAAAATGAGATAAAAGAATAAAACCTGATTAGGAAAGCCAAAGGAGCTACAACAACAACAAAGAAGTTGTATAATAGTAGACAGAAGTCCACACACAACCACAATTACATGAATATTAGTGGTTAAATATACAAATTAAAAAATAAAATGGTCTGAATAAAAAAAAAAACCCAATTATATACATCTTACAAGAAGCAGATATAAAATGTAAGGATAACATTTAGGAGTGAATAGCAGATAACCTTTGACGGTGAATTACAGGTAAGCTGAATAAGCAATGCCTTATAAAAATCGGAGGCTTTTTTTCCCCCCAAGTATCAAGTGTCCTGAAAGGATGGTTGCTAGCATTATTTCAGATGATGGAGGATGTCAACACTGTAATACCTGTGATTTTTTATTTTTATTTTTTATTTTTTTTAGCTTTTCCCTTGTGATAAGATGGTGGTTGCAGCTCCAGCCAGATGTCTGATTGTAGGCAGCAGGAGGGAGGAAAGAGTGGTATCCACGTCAGGAAGAATGACATACTAAGGTGGGGGGCAATAATGGAAGTTGTCTGCCTACGTGCACGAAGGGGTACATGGTCTGCATAAACGTAAATGATAATAAATCTGACTAAAAGCCTCTTGGCTTTCAATATCACCATGAGCCAGCAATTCAAAAAAAAGTTGGTAATAAAATATTCTCAGTGGGGTGGACCTCTCTCACACTCCCTATTCCCCATCCCTACCCCCATGCTATTTCTCAGAAAAGTGAAATCTTTCACAGAAATTTCCAGATGTTTACATAGATCTCATTGGTAACAACTATATCACAAAGCCGAAAAAAGGCGTCTGGGGAGGTGTATTTTCAGCTTTCCAATCTTGACAAGTGAAAAAGAAGAACAAAGTGGATTTGTCGGGATGTTGAATTAGATATTTGCCATGGACAGGAGGGGCAGGACTGAAGGATTCACTCCCAGGGCCACCAAGGTGCCTAGGGTCTTGTTTAGTTATATCTAAACCTATAATAAATACTTCGTTGAGAATTTGATGGGAGGACACATGTGTAAAAGTTAAAGAACTGGCCAACATGTCAGACTTCTGAGTTCTCCAGTAGGAGGAGCTAATCTGAGAGGTGAAGGAGAGCAGAGCTATCACGGGGCAAAGTTAGGAGACAAAAATGCAAATGCTTGCCATCCATGTTTAGTATTAGCGTAGATGGCTATTTTGAAAAAAAATTAAAGCAAGACATTTCTTTTATTAACCAAAACAGGGGTGAAATGATCCATCAAGATCCTTTCAAATGGAGAGTTTGTTTCTCTTAGTCATACTCCTTTTTGTTGTTACCAAATAGAGTCTTATCTCCTCTCCTTACCTCTTATATGTGTACGTGTGTACCTTTCCCCTGTGATTTCTTTTCTGGGAACCTGTCTTCTACTCCATTCGTTCATTCTTATCAGTTGTGTTTCCCTCTGTAGGTGGTAAGCATCACAGAGCAGCCTGCACCTTATGCCAGGAGTTGGTTTGGAACTGAGTTACAAACTGAGTCTCTTTAACAAGCACATGCTCTTTATTTTGCCATTGTGGACTGTGGGCTGTAGGAATCAATCATCTGCCTCTGTAGACCCTGCTTCTATTTTGTGAAGCTTATTAAGACTGAAAATTTATTTTTCTACAGGGATGTAGAATCTAGAATATGTAGCTAGTCACAGAAACCACATAACACATGGCAGAGTGCTTGAGAGATAAAGTCCTCTGTATTTGAAAGTTTCCTTACACAGACTTAACAACTCAGGAGCTGTAATTAAACAAATAGAAAACCATGCCAGACCCCCTTCTGCCCAAGAGAAGAATGCTCATATTTCAAGGTCAGTCAGAACTTGCTTGAAATTATTCAGTACGCTTAATAGAAGTAATGGGATATTCCCTTCACTGAATTAACCTATACAGAGAAACATTACTTATGATCAGAAACAGTGTTATTTTAAGGTCAAAAAATAAATATGGATGGACATGGACTGTACATCCTGAACTTGCACACAAATAGATCTGAGCTTTGGCAGTGGCCTGCCATTGACTCATTAGCTCTTGGATGGTCTCAACCAGGGCTCTGATGTGATACTTCTCAGAGGAAGGTCTGAGTGGAATGGGATGTGGTGTATATTCCATAAACATGATGAATAACATTGCCCTTCCCTGTTTCATTGTGTCATGCTGAATGTGGCCAAGGAGATATCCTGCCCACATGGATGTGGACCCTTCAAGTTGTTGGAGGAGACTGTGTTTGAGATCCTTAGGGTGTTCATGGTATACTCCAAGCGGCATTCTTTTGGGTGTAGTGCAATTGGATGAAGCACTGAATCTGTGTTTACATGTTGTATCAGATAATCGCATCTGTTTGTGGCTGAAGTTCACTTTAGTGGTGTCCAGACTAGCTTCAATGTGACTGCTCTCATAGGGCATGCATATTCTAGAATTTAGAATGTCTGTATATTATTTTAAATACTCGATATGAAAAGAATTGACTGTATTAGCTATCCATTTGTCCTCTCACATTTGCCTTCTTTAGGATTAATACATATCTCTTGTCATTCTTTTGTCCCCATATTAGCTTAGTAGTAATACATTTTCTTATTTTATTGGCTATCTCCATTTATCCAAATCTTTTACTTCTTAATTTTCTATGTTTTAATCCACACAAGACACTTATCATCATTGTTTTGTACAGTCAATAATTATATCCATCCACACATTTATTCTTTCCATTCTTATTCCTTTCTTCCTGAATTTCAGTATTTCTCTTTGGGATAATTTTTCTTTAACTTGAACAGCTCACTCATTTGTGTGTGTGTGTGTGTGTGTGTGTGTGTGTCTGTATGTGTGTGTGTGTGTGTGTGTGTGTGTGTGTGTATTATCTGAAAGCATCTTTATTTCACTTTCATATTTAAGGAATTTTTTTTATTGGATGCCAAATAATAATAATGTAGTTTTTTTTTACAAAGCATTTCAAAGATTCTGTTCTTTTCTGATTTCCATTAACTTCTATTGAGAAAGCAGCTATAGTCTTAAGTTTCTCTTCGTTGAGAGTAATGCATCTTTTTTCTTTTGCTGTTTAAAATTCCTCCCTCCCTTCTGTTCAGCCATTTTAGTGTGATCTAAATGTATTTCTGTTGAGTTTATCCTTCTTGTGCTTCCTGGATTTGTGAGTTGATATCTTTTTTTTTTTTTTTTCAGTTTTGGAAAATTCTTGGCCATCTCTTTAAATATTGCTTTTTCCTCATTCCCCCCCTGACCCCAGCCTTGAATTTTATTCATGGTGTCTTATTTGTCTCTTATTCTTGGTCCCGTTTATCATTCCTTTTTTCATTGTATTTTAGTTTAGATTCTAATGACCAGTGTTCCAGTCTACTAATTCTGTTTTCTTTTATATCAAATCCACAAATGCATTTATTCAAGTTTTTTCCTTAGTTATAATATTTTTCAATTCTAGAACTTCTATTGTGTACCTTATCAATGACTCCTGCAGTCTGAAGAGATTCTCCATTCTTTAATTTATTCCTGTCATCTTTTCCTTTATTTTCTGCATGTAACATTCAGTGATTTTAGATTTCTCATCTTCTTTAAAGTCTAGTATCTCATTTGTCTGTAGCTCTGTTTCTACTGTCTGTTTTTATTTTATTGAATTTTAGTGAGAATATCCTGTTCTTTGCTGGTTTTTTTTTTACTAAATGTCCCTTATTATGCATAAAACAACAGTCATGGCTCCATATGTTGCTATATTCCTCGAGAGATGATGATTATTTCCTCTGGTAGGTGAAGTGGGCTAAGGTAGTGGCAAGAAAAATATTGATTCAGAATAACTTTCTCGTCATAGGATCAGCAGGATTTGCGGATGAATGGGTGATGATTGGGTGTCCAGGAGCAAAAGAATGTGAGGAACCAAATTTGATTGCCAGAATTTTGGCTGAGGCAGTGTGGTAGTTTGTGACGCTCTTGCTTAAACTGGGGAGCATGGAGGAATAAACTTGTTTGAAAGTGATATGAGCAAGAGTTCACTTTTGTATATGTGAATTTAAGGTGTTTCTGTACCATCAGAGCAGAGGCAATGTTATGGGGACTTTTCTATATGTGCCTGTATCAACTTGCAATGAGTTGTGTTTTGCTTCCCAAAGTTGTTTAGCTCTTTCAGTCTTGCTTCTGAGAAAGGGTAAATACAGTGCAACAATTAAAAGTTACTCTATTTTAGCAAGTATGTTCTTCTTCAATTAGTGCAATCTGGCTCCAGGCCCTCATTTTAACGTTTATAGAGAAATCTGTTAACTACTACCATCTGTGTCCTCACAAGAAGGCATGATAACTATTGTTTGATTTAGAATAGAGGTCTTACTGTCCATATCTATTATCTGGTTTGCAGTTCTTATATTTGCCTTACCTGATATTGAAAGTAATGTCTGTGCAGTAAGCTGGATTCATCTATCCATGGGTACAGCATAATCACTCCGGGTCGTAGGATTTCTTTGCTGGACCAGCTTGTGTTCTAATCATGCCCCCACAACCTCTACCTAACCTGAGGGCTTTCTCTTTGACATTTGTCTCTGCAGGGACAACCAGGAAAACACTCCCCGGATTTCAGCAAACTTCACACATTTCATGCATAAATAACAATCTACCTCATGCTGACTCCTGTCTGTTGGTAGACTACTGCTTATTGTTTTAGAGACTTTATTGAAGAAAGTATTTCTCAATTCATTAAAATCAGTATGCCTGATGTTGAACATGTTTCAAATACTAAATCTTTTAGTGTTCAGCCTACTCCTGAACTATTATCTTTATGGATAGTATTCTGATTGAGGCTATTTATTCCTTATAAAATGTAGAATTGGCTCCCCCCCAATACTATTTCTTTTTCTTTCTTTCTTTCTTTTATATTTTTGTACTTTCCTTTTTATTAGGATTTCTTTTGACATTGTTACTCCTTTAGGAAAGGGCATGAAAGAAGAAATCATGCCTGCTTCTCCTTTCCAAGCTAACTTTTCTCTTTTTTTTCCCCGTCTGTAAGCCCTACACTTCTTAGAATTATTTTAAAAGCTTAAACATCAAGTCCATAAAACTCCATTCTTGAAGGCACAGTGTATTAGAAAGCGAAACCTCCTTTTTATTTACTGCTCTATCCCCAGCCCTCATGGCAGTACTGATCAGAGAGAGCAGACATTCAATTTTTGAATGAGTGAGTACATGGGCTAGTTTATCTACTGGCTATTGATTGCTTGTTAATGAGGGAAAACTTCAAGTAGACCTCCCAGATCTGGGCCAACGAGTTCCAACAGCTCAAGCTCAGTCTATTTTTAATCCAACTACTTGCAAAAGACAGGAGATGAATCTGTCTTCAAGTTTAGAGTGAAGAGTTCCTGTATCATAAAGACAGTGACAGAGATTACAGGCTAGTTCAGGACAACATTATTCTGTTTGTTTTTTATTGCACATATAATCTGGCAAAAGAAACATGCTTGAGCCACCATCTGCATGGAAAATATGTTTTTCAGTCCCACTCTTGGGCAGGTTATAGGCTTTCCTGGGACCGACCAGAATCTCTGGGGTAGGGAATCATTTTTGGGGCAGTTAGGGCGAACACTTCTCTGTCAGTTCTGCTTCATATGTATTAAATTCTCAGTGAACTGACAGGTTAGAAGTATTGCTTGGGATCAAAGGTGTGTGATTAAAAAAAAAAATCTCTAAAATGTGGCCCAGTGCCCTTGACTGGGTTAATGGCCCAGAGACTCTCTATTCTTTGTCAGGGAAGGCACTCACAGGGATTAGTAAAAACTGCAGTAGCAAATCTGACAAGGAATGAAGGCCACAGTCGCAGTGGACCTGAAAATACTCAAAAGAGAAGTTATGTTACTGTTGAGTGGAGAAACCTGTGCTCTGGAAAAAGCCAGGGGAAAAAATGTACTTTGAAAACCAGGGTCTTTTGATTTAAGCTTCTTGGTGTGGTTTGTAAATGATGCCTCCTTGATCACAGTATTAAAGGAAATAATGGTTAAAAACAAGAGTGTTTCAATATGATCAAGATCCCACTCAACATGTCTGACTGACATGTAAGGATTGGCAAGCTGTTTATTTAATATTGCTTACTTACAATTGTGAATGATGGGTTCTGTTCCATATTAACCAAGTTAAATACAGACAAAATGACCAAATAGCATTTCCTCTTTTGTTCCTTCTTTAGCTAAGCAAGGGGTACAGTAAATCTAATACTTAATGCCAATAATATTAATAATGCTATATTTCCTGAGGCCTTAATATGTGCCAGGCACTATTCTCAGGTCACTATCTTTGTGGACTGATCCTCACAGTAACTGGTATGGTAGGTACTCCTTCTTGTTTGTTTATAAAAAGATTCATTTGTTCATGAGAGACAGAGAGAAGTAGAGGCAGGCTTCCCATGGAGCAGGGAGCCTGACACAGGACTCAATCCTAGGACCTTAGGATCATGACCAGAGCCGAAGGCAGACACTTAACCAACTGAGCAACCCAGGCACCCCCGAGGTAGCTATTATTTTATCCCACTTCACAGATAAGAAAACTGAGGCAGAGCCAGTAACTTGTCTAAGGACATGCAGCTCTGCAAGTCAGAGTAGAGATTCCAGTCTGACCTTGATTGTGAAGTCCAAACCCTCAACAAGCAAATTATATATCTTTTGGCCTCCTTGTTACCTTTCTTTTTTGGGGAGGGGGGAGATGTTAGCTTAAAACAATTATTGTGAGTCACTGATAAACACAGATAATTTTGAAAAGCTTGAAGTTATCAATTGAAAGACATGCTGCTATCTTTGCTAGAAAAATGGCCCCATATCTGACATAATAGCAGTGGATGGGGATAGAGAGCCTCATAACATTTGGATTTCCTCTTGTTTCTGGAACATGCACCTGTCAGATCTAAAGTCTATTATTAACTAGGGTCTATAAAAGATTCATTAATTTTGCCAGTGTTGATACTTCAGGGCTCAGCCTAAAGGATTATTTATTCAACTGCAGGCTGTTTATTATGGGGTCATTAATTGGCAGTGTTTGTGTATTATTCTGTGTTTATTTGTTTGTTCCTGAAGCTAATTGTAATTGTTAGCTATTTTAAATCGTTTTCTAAGGTATACAAATTTAGGTTTTAAAGAAATAGGTCCTTAAAAAATGTATCATTATATAACACTAAGGCCTCCTTGCCTGTTAAAACTCTTCTTGCAAGGTAAGTCTGTAACCTTAACTCCTCTAGAGCCTTTTCTTCCCATTCAGCAGTCACAAAAGCTTTGCAGTCACCCTTTGTGTGGGGTTTAAAATTGGAAAAATCTGGGCTGCGAAGGATTGAGGCACTTTTTTATTTTGTTTTGTTTTGTTTTTTGTTTTTTGTTTTTTGTTTTTTACTCATGGTCACATCCCCTAGTCCTTTATGATTTCAGGGTTTGGTCCTGACCTAATTTTACCTTTTCCATAGTCCAAGGACTGCCTGTGCTTGGTTACTTACCTTCTCTGTGTCGACTTAATCTCTGCAATAAGATACTTTGTTCTCAGTAGACTGGGATAGCAACAGTGAAGGCTGTGACAAAGACAAAAGCCTTGATGGGCAGTGTTGTGTTAACTCAGAAAAAATGGTGCAATGGTGCTCAACGTTTTAGTCATGCATGATGGTTCTAGGAGAAAGAGAATTCTGGAAACCATGTGACTTCAGTAGTGGAAGGTTCTATTGTTACGGTAATATATTGTAACACAATTCAAATATAAGCTTTCCTCAGATAGTAAATATTTATTACTACTTACTAATTAGATATTTCATTGCTGTGAAATAAGGTAACATATAGGGCTGATATTTTCCAAATTAGAGTATTTTCTGCATTCCCTTTACCTTCACATTTGAACATTTTTAGATTGGAATATGTCTTAAAACTAAAGTGGATCTTTAATTTGGTACTAGGTCCTTGGAAAGTTGTTATTAAATGTACTATGTCGTAATCTGTATATCTCCAAATAATTATTTGAAATTTGAAAGAGAAGAAGAGGAAGAGGAAGGATAAATTATGTAGATGGATGATCAAATACCCCAAATGTTGATTGATCTGCACTGGTGACTACATTTAAGAAGACATACCTGGCCTCGGGGCCACACATGCTTTTCCCATATGGCAGCAGGAACACAGAAGTCTCAACTCTCCTGTGAATAAGATGATTTGAGAAAACAAAGAGCAAACTGAGAGAGTTTCTTTTCTAGTTGCCTAATTATTAGTCATTTCTGCTTCCTTGGAGAGAAACAAGCAATGTTTTTCTCAGTTTTCTCAACTGGGGGTAGAATGGAAGTTTTTACTGTTCTTGGGAAGCATTGAGAAGTTGGAAATCATTGTTCCTATCATTAGAATTGAGGAAAACTGGTAGAATATACAACATATTGCCCATGAATAAGCTATATTAGGATAAACAGAAAGAAAAAAAATCATGATACTGTTATTCTAAAACATCTTCAAACCTCTTCCTACTTTTACGCTTAGAGTCACAGAGAAATTACTTTCTGCTATTACCTTCAGTCTGTAATAGAAATGTTGAAAAGGTGTTTCTATCACCTTTCTACCATTTCTTACTGGGGGCATTATTGGTATACCGGGCTTGACAGTTCTTCCTTGTATAGACTCATTGTACAGAATGGCACTCTTATTTCAAGACAGGTTAGCATCCCTGTGATTGTGTGAACCCAAAATACCCTCTTATTTCTTTCTCCCAGTGGTGTCATCTGACACCCTGAGAACCACTGACTCCCCTTATTTGCTTTTCTTCTAGGGAGATGGACTGATTAACCCAGTGACAGCCCAGAATTCACTGGCCATGGCTCTCTAATTGGCAGAGCTGAATTGGTAAAATTCACTTTTGTTTTTCATTAAAAAAATTAAGACCAGTTTTTGAAGAGCAGTTTTATATATATTATGTTATGTTAATCAGCATACATTACATCATTAGTTTTTGATGTAGCGTTCCACGATTCATTGTTTGCGTATAATACCCAGTGCTCCACGCAGAACGTGCCCTCTTTAATACCCGTCACCAGGCTAACCCATCCCCCCACTCCCCTCCCCTCTAGAACCCTCAGTTTGTTTCTCAGAGTCCATAGTCTGTGATGGAGAAGAGCAGTTTTAGATTCACAACAAATATAAGGAAGGTGCAGAGCTTTTCCATATAACCCCTGCCTCTACACATGCTTATCTTCCCTCATTATCAACCTCACCAAAGTAGTACATTTGTTACAATTGATGAACCTATGTTGACACATCATAATCACCCGAAGTCTGTAGTTTAAATGACTGGTCACCCTTGGTGCTGAACATTCTATGGGTTTGGATAAATGTATAACATGTATTTATCATTATGGTATCATACAGAGTATTTTCACTGCTCTAAAAATCCTCTCTGCTCCATCTAGTTATCCTTCCCCTCCCCCAACCTCTGACAACCAATGATTTTTTTTTTTTACCGTGTTCATAGTTTTGCCATTTTAGAATGTCATATAGTTGGAAATGTACTGTATGTAGCTTTCACTCACTTAGTAATATAAATTTAAACTTCCTCCATGGTTTTTCATGACTTGATAGCTCATTTCCTTTTAGTGCCAAATAATATTCCATTATTTGGTTGCATAACAGTTTGTTTATCCATTTACCTACGAAAGGGAATCTTGGCTGCTTCCAAGTTTTGGAAATCATGAATAAGGCTGCTACAGACATCTGTGTGCAGGTTTTTGTGCGGACATAAAATTTTAATGCTTTTGTCTAAATTCTAGAGTGTGATTGATGGGTTGTATGGTAAGAATATATTTAGTATTATAAGAAACTACCAAACTGTCTTCCAAAGTGATTGTACCACTCTGCATTCTCAGAAGCTAAAACTTCTCAGGAGGGACCTCTCTGTTCTTTTTCTCTTGTGCTGTGCTTTGTTGCAGCTGGCCAGGCAACTCCTCTGCCTGGGCTCATACAGGTCCTCTTGTTAGGCTTATGGAGGTAATACAGAGGTTTCCCATACTATATCATTGTGAATCAGAGAGCCCATTCCTGGGAGCAGTTGGGCACTTGCCTGCCATTATTTAGTGAGATGGGCACTTGGATCACATTTAGTAGCTTGCACCTGTCTCTTCTCTTCTAGTTAGGTCCAAGTAGTTTGGAGGATGTTTTGGGTATCTGGATCCCCATAAATCTCAGAACCTCTTTGTAAGCACTTGTATGGGTCCTTATCTAAGGCTTCTGTAACTTCCTCGTGGGCTAGGATTATGTATTACTGACTTTGTCTCCTGAAACACTTTGTGCTTTGTTCATTGTAGGTACTTGATTTATTCAACTCAATAATAGTGGCTTACACGTACGGAGTGCTTACTATATGCCAAACTCTGTTTTAAAGCCTCCATATGGAGTAACTCATTTAAAACAACTTAAGAACTTTATGAAGGTAGTTATATTGATTATGTCACTTTATAGATGAGGACACACAGGCTCAGAGAAGTTAAGTAACTTCCCCAAGATCATCCAGTTAGTAAATGACAAAGCGCACGTTATAAAATTCGGCCGTCTGGCTCTAGAGTGCAGACCATGAGATAGGACCTTCAAAGAACAAAATAAAATTGGGGGTAGCAAAATAACACTTGAAAAGTACTCTTTTAGTCTTTTTAAAAAATGAGTTCTTAGTAAAAAATCATTTAATGAGTGGTTGGAAGAGGTCTTGAGAGACCATTTAGTTGGGCTATTTTCAAGATGGATCTTTTGGACCTGCTCAGGAGTCATGCTGTGTGTGTGTGTGTGTGTGTGTGTGTGTGTGTGTGTGTGTGTGAGTGTGTAGGGGGTCCATTACAAAATCGAGAGGAGAATGGGGTGCTTTGGGCCCTGCCCTTTTTTTAATTAGTTCTACATACTGCACTCCTATGTGTGATTCCTGTTGAAGAAAAGGCTTGGCTACTAAAGGAAGTGTTTAAAAACTCAACAGAACAACACCCAAATTGCCTAGAGTGATTGGAATTCTACTTGTTTAAAGACTTTTTAAGGTGAATATTTTAATTATTCATTCTAAGTATACAAAAAGAATGAAAAGCACTGTGTTGCTTCTTTAATAGCTATATAACTAAAAATTAAAAAAAATTAGGTTGGGTCCTTTTCCTAGGAAGTTAATAGGAAATTTACCCAATTGTCAATAACGTAGAAATACAACAAATCCAAAGTACAGAAAGTGTTTTCAAAGGAAGGCAGTTAAGATGCCAGATATTAGCAGGGAAGGTGTGTTTTGTGGTGGCTACAAATTACAGTTCTGCTTTATCTTCCATACCTTAAATGCTTAGGCCATAAAATCAGGTTATGTCCTTGCTAGTTCCTTCAGCTTCCATAGATCAGAACTTATATTCACATATTTTCTTTTCATCCATGACCACTTCAAGGTTCTTCTCCCTTCATGTGCTTTGCCTGGTGTTGTTTGGGCCCCTTCAATAGAAAACCCATAACTTTTGGTGCATTATATTTACCACTTCTGTTTCTGTAATGTAGTTGAATGTAATATGGGGATAATGACCATCTTTTTAGATCTTGAATTCATAGGCTCATAACAAATAAAAGTCATACCTTCAAGGTCAAATGAATAGTTACCTAGATGCTTTGAGAGAATTATAAGGCAAAGTGTAGGAAAAAAGAGGCATTGTTTAATAGCTGGATAGGTTTAGTTTCAGAACAGACAAGATTTCAGAACAGATTTTTTGTTTTACTTCAACAGGCTGAAAAAGATGAAAAGGATAGAGAGTAAATTACTTAAGGATTAGAAACAAGATAAGCATCAACAAACAGATATGAATATACACTGTTCTCAGTAACAGCTGAGCCCAAAAGTTCTGCAGTATTCACTTAATTTATGTTAATTGCAAATCATCACAAAATAGGTTTGACAGCTTCGTTTCACCTTTAAATTTTCAGTTCAAATCCACTTGTGTATGGGAAAATAAATTAGACATAGATTGTTGCCTCTGCCCTGGGATTTTTTTTAAGATTTATTTATTTACTTATTTGAGGGAGAGCAAGCTGGAGAGAGAGCATAAGCAGGGGAGGGGGAGAGGCAGAGGGAGCAGACTACCTGCTGAGCAGGGACCCCAACTCAGCGCTTGATCCCAGGACCATAAGATCATGACCTGAGCCGAAGGCAGATGCTTAACCCACTGAGCCACTCAGATGCCCCTCTGTCCTGGGATTGAAATAAATGGCTTAAATAAGCACCTAACCAATTAGTTAAAGAGAGTTATTCTTGGAAGAATGAGCTCTGAGAGATATTTGAAGAAGTATGTTTTTATTTAAGTTTTATACTCCAATAATTTTATAGCCTGTTTAATGTGACACTTGTATATATGTGTTTATACTAAATTTCAGCAAATTGTGATAAGTAATACATTAATAGTTTCAGGCTGTAGGAAACATTCTTAATCCATCTGAATAGTTGATTGCTTAATAAATAACACTGGGAGTGTGGGTTGGGGTTGATACATTAAAACCATCAAGAACAAAAGAATAATTATGAACACAATTTTTTTTTTTGCTCTGGAAGATTGAGTCCAAATTAACTTTTTGGTTGAAAGCAAAAGGTAAACAGGTAGAATTGGTTAAAATGATATTTTTCAAAGTTGGCCAGTTTTTCTTTAAAAAAGGAAAACTTTCTTATAAACAGGAGTATCAGTATGGATTTTACCTTTCTGGCAGTGTATAGTTTGTCTGGAAATTGAGTTATGACTAAAGGTAGACACAACCATTTTGCTGGTTTCAAATTAGCTGGCTTCAGATGATGATTAGTAATTGAGCAAGAAAGGTCATTCCTATGTCTATCTTATTTCGTGATGCAATAATTTTCAAGCCATCTGTTCTTGGGAATATTTATGTGGAGGAAATGAAAAACTCTGAGATTTATGTAGAAACTTTAGAATCCATCCAGAGCTCATCCATAAGCCTCAGAATACATCAGACAGACATCAGATACCCCAGGACAAAGGCAGACCAGAAACACCCCAGAAGGAAGTGCTCCAGACAGTACATCTCCCCTTAATACCTGACTGTGTTCTTATGTATCTAATCTTTGACAATTTTGTTCAATAGGGAATTGTTAATTATCATAAATTAACTGGTAGAATCACACTATTAATGATAATCCAGCTAGAATTCTAATCCTAAATGAAAACCCAGCCAATTTAGAGAACAGAAACTCTCCTAAAATACTAAAACATGATGAAGGATGAAGTAAAGAATTCCTACTTTTCCCAAGGGCCAGAAAAACAGGAAAAGGCAAGTTCAGACAGCTGAAGCTTTTCTTCTGGAGCTAATTTTTGTTCATTAGCTCATGTTTTATGGTCAGCAGTTCAGACTGGGGGTTGACAAATACCACTTACCCAAAAGCACTTGGCTATGTCAGCTAAAACAAAGGTTGCTTGAGAGATTTTGGATTTGGTTATGCTTTGAATCAACATTTGGCCAATGTTGAAATGCCAGGAGGGAGCACAGCTGTTATCGAGACCAGTTTTGCTGCTGCATCCGGCAGGCTCGTAAGCTGTGTTTTTATGACAGGGCCTGTGTTTAATTTTCTTGGTTTGACAAAATCTGACTGTCTTTGGCAGAGCAATCTGTCCATTTGACACATTTTGGCCTCAGCAGAATATGAAGAACAGGTAATGCAGCAAGGGAATTGCCAGTTTAGAATACTTTAGTAAGAACTGATCTTACATCAAAATGTGCAGCATTCTGGGGAAGAGGATCTGAAGGCCCATTATTTTATACTTGATCAGAGAACATACTTGGTGTTCAAGGTGAGTTCTCAGCTCCCATTGATTCACATGTTGGTGGGAAGGGGTCCTGTGAGCCCACAGAAAAATGAGTTGGGGTTCTTCACAAATACCGTGCAGCAAACCTAGAAATTCTCTGTTGATATCAATCACTTCTTCACTCTGCAAATCTGAAAAGTCACATGGCCTCAAGAAAAGAGTATTATCTGCCTTTGCACAGGGATCATTGCTTACGAATTTATCTTACAAAGTGTTTTGCTAAAGAGTATACAAATAAATAAAATATAAATTGAGAGTAGATTGTTTTTCGTTTTGGAAATGAATTTGGAGATTCATCATTCCTATTTGTTCTGATTCCTTTTCTCATAGTGTCTAGACTCTGTTGAGTTATGCAAGAAGGCTTATAATTCCATTCTCATAATGAGCCCCAGAAAAATGCATCAGTTGAACAAATGACACTAGACTGTAGGGGTTTATTAGCTTTGAACTAGCATGACTGTGCTAGACATGATTAAAAGGAATTGTGTTCACCAGCACCTCAAGATTTGAAATGAAAACTGAAACAAGAACAACCCTGTTCTCACTTCCTGTTGGCCCTAGTAAAATTTTCCAGTTGTTTTTGTATATGTGACATCAAGATGTAAATTATTCATGCCTAGTGTCCCTTTACAGATGATTTACTGCTTTAACTCTCAGAATTCCATGTCACAGGTAAGTTTGCTTTTCGAAAGCTATCAATGAAGTAGTAAAAACAGCCAGTTGATTTAACTGTAGAAGACCCCAAATGTCAGAGGAGTGTGCCCTTTGGTTAAATATCAAGGCAGCTCTTATTGTGCTGAGGATTGTAGTGGGGAGGAAGGGTAAATTGGATGCGGCCCTGGATGCATGTTGAGAGGTCACCAGACTGTCTTCCACTGTCACTAGGCTTGGTTCAGTTTGCGCCTTCTCTGGGATTTCAGTTGGAGGGTTTTGAACATACAACATACCTGAAAGATTATTCCTGTTGTTTAAAAGTTCCAGGAATAGGCTAATCATTAGAAGATTTCAGACAGAATTCAAATCTACCTCATTTTTTCTCCTTCCCCCAGATGTTTGTTTGATTTTATTTTTTTAAGTTTTTATTTTAATTCCAGTTAGTTAACATACAGTGTTATATTGGCTTTAGGTGTACAAGATAGTGATTTAACACTTCAATACATCTCCTGCTGCTCCTCACAACAAGGGCACTCCTTAGTCCCCATCACCTTTTTCACCGATCCCCCTACCTACCCACCTCCCTCTAGTAACCATCAATTTGCTCTCTGAATTTAAGAGTCTGTTTCTTGATTTATCTCTCTCTTTTTTCCCTTAGCTCTTTTGTTTTATTAAATTTCACTGTGAGTGAAATTATATGGCATTTGTCTTTCTCTGACTGACTCATCTTACTTAGTATTATACTCTAGCTCCATCCATGTCGTTGCAAATGGCAAAATTCCACTCTTTTTTATGGCTGAATAATATTCCATTTTATATATACAAGCCACATCTTCTTTATCCAATTAATGGATACTTAGGCTGCACCATATCTTGAATATTGTAGATAGTGCTGAAATTAACACAGGGGTGCTTATATCCCTTTGAATTAGTGTTTTTGTATTTTGGGGGAGTATCTAGTATGCAACTGCTGGATCGTAGGGTAGTTTATTTTTAACTTTTTGAGGAAACTTCATACTGTTTTCCACAGTGGCTATCCCAGTTTGCATTCCCGCCAACAGTGCATGAGTGTTCTTTTTCCTCCACATCCTCACCAACACTTGTTTCTTGTGTTGTTTTTGGTCTTTATTATGTTCACTCTAAACTTATTTTGTTGAGGGTTTTTATCATGAATGGATGTTGTACTTTGTCAGATGCTTTTTTTGCATATATTGAAATGATCATATGGTTCTTAACCTTTCTTTTACTGATGTGATGCATCATGTTGATTGATTTGCAGATATTGAACCACCCTCACAACCCAGGAATAAATCTCACTTGATTGTGGTGAATGATTTTTTTAATGTATTTGGGATTGTTTGTTAATATTTTGTTGGGGATTTTTGCATCTTTATTCATCATGGATGATTTTGTCTATAAATCACTCCCTAGATATACCAAGAAGCACAGTGCTGTGAACTGGGGTCTTGGACAGAGATGTTTCAGAAAAGATGCTCTATTTGTCCTTTATAACCAACAGTTCCCAAATTCTTAGTGACCTATCAATAGGATAGCCTCCTTGCTGTGCCAGAGATTCTGTAAGCTATCTAGTACCCTATAATAAAACAATTTCAGTTTGTGTTAGTCTGCTCAGGCTGCCATAACAATACCATAGACCAGGTGGCTTAAGGAACAGAAATCTATTTACCCATAGTTCCAAAGGCTAGAAGTCCAAGATCAAGGTCCAACAGGGTCAGTTTCTGGTGAGAACTCTTTCTGGCCTGCAATTGACTGACTTTTTGCTGTACCCTCACATGGCAGAGAGGGAGCAAACTGTCTGGTGTCTCTTCTTAGAAGGACAATCCTATTGGATCAGGACCCTACTCTCATGATCTTATTTCTGTAAAGGCCCATCTCCAAATATGGTCACATCAGGGGTTAGCACTTCAAAATATGAATTTTGGGGGCATACAGTTCAGTCCATAGTGCAATTTAATCTATTAGAATGGATTCTAGTTTTGGCAGTGAAGAACCTTGACCAAAATACATGGGGTAAATTTCTGTTTTTAAAACTTGAATTTAGAAGAACCAGATGCTACTGTACAATCTTCTTACCACATTTGATCTTGAATATTTACTATCAATGTTAAATCAACTAAATATCCCTTAATAGTAAGTATGGAAACAAAATAGAAGCTGAATATTCCTATTTCTCTTTTTTTTCTGTTAATGTATTATTTCACTTTTTAATAAAACTTATTGGGGTACAATCCACATACAATAAAATTAATACACTAATTTTAAAAATACAGTGTAATAATTTTAAAAATACAGTGTAATAAGTTCCATATATATATATATATATATATATATATATATATATATATATATATACATGGAACCAGTATCATGTATTAGATGTAGAACATTTCCATCACTCCAAAACATTTCCTTATGTCCTTTCTCAGTGATAAGTAAGTTTATAAATTTAAGGTAGAGATTGGACCATAACCCAACCCAGGCAATCCCTGATCTAATTTTTATCACTATAGTTTAGTTTTGCCTGTTCTAGATTTTCATATTAAATGTAATCTTATAGTATGAATCTTTTATTCTGACTTCTTTCACTTAAATATTTTTGAGGCTCATCCATGTTGTGGAATCCGTAATCCATTTCTGTTTTATTTTTTGAGAAGCATTCTATTGTTGGCCATAACTTGTTTATCTACTGACCTATTGATGGATATTTAAGCTGTTTCCAGTTTTTGACCATAATAAATAAAACTACTGTGATCATTCAAATGCAAGTCTTTTTGTAGACGTAAGTTTTAATTTCTCTTGTATAAATACCTAAGAGTGGAATTGGGTCATAATGTAAGTTTATGTATAACTTTATAAGAAACTGCCAAATGTCTTCCAAAGTGGTCGTACCTTGTTACCTTCCCAGTGGCAAAATTAAGAGATAGAGATCCATGTCTTCACCGATGCCTGCTATTCTTTTAGGCATTTGTGTGGGCACATAGTAATCTTAGTACACTTCATGTTTTCTTTGTGGCTAATGTTGATGATCTTAAGATCTGTTTATTTCAGGCACCTGGGTGGCTCAGTTGGTTAAGCGACTGCCTTCGGCTCAGGTCATGATCCTGGAGTCCCTGGATCGAGTCCCACATTGGACTCCCTGCTCAGCAGGGAGTCTGCTTCTCCCTCTGACCCTCTTCCCTCTCGTGCTCTCTGTCTCTCATTCTCTCTCTCAAATAAATAAATAAAATCTTAAAAAAAGATCTGTTTATTTCATATTTCCTCTAGTTCCATATCTAACCTAAAATCCTTCTCTCTTTACTTTTTAGTCTTTATACTTTTTCTTTATTTTGGCTTTAGTGTGTCTTAGGTGATGCTCATTTTCTTTCATATGTGTCCATGGTTATGTGCAAGTCTTGCATTTATTATTATTAGTAACCCTTTGAATTTAAGCTTATTGGAAAGATCCTCAGTATGCCACCTGGACTTCTGAAAGTACCTCTTTGTTTTCTTCCTCATGGTATAGACTATAGTAAGAGCCAGAATTCCTTGCCTTGTAGAATCATCATGGAAGCTGTTGCTTTTTCTATTATTTTGAAATTTGCCTTGTAAATTTATAAATTCAAGGTACAGACTGGGCCAAACTCATACTTTTAATTCTTTCAATTTTTTATTTATAGATTTAATAACAACAAAAAACCAACCTGCTGTTTACTTATTCTGTGCTAGGCATCTCGCCTGGCAAAAGCAATACAACAATGAACAAAGCAAACATATAGTGTTAGGGGAAGATTCTAGATACCATATAACCCAGATATTTTCTATTATGTTTTTTTTTTGCACTTTAATTAACTAGTGCTGCATTGCTTGAACATATTTACTGAGCACTTGCATACGCAAGACACTGCAGGGAAATAAAAGGAATGAATAAATTCAATGGATTTTTAGTCTTACATGGGAATAGTTACTAGTTGAGTAAAAATGACATATCAGGAATGTCACTAGGTGCTAGCAATACCCTTATCAGGAAAACAAGGCATGGTCCTGGCTTTATCTAGTTGTGGCAGGGGGAGGAAGACATTATTCATTATTCAGACATGGAATATAACAAGAAGATACAGTATCATAGGTGGCATGCGTTGTTCAGGGAAGATCTTGCAGAGGAAGTAAAATCTGAGACAATTAAACCTAAGAAGGAATGGACCATAGGGAAAGGAGAGAACATTAAGGCCCTCATCCAGAGGGAGAATGACATGTTTGAGAAGCTGATAAAGGCCACTGTGGCTGGAGTTGGAGAAGAAAGCACACAAACATGAGTTTTTCTCTTCAGTGCACTGCAATCAGGCTTTTCCCTGTGATTATCTACTGCCGTTGCTCTTGCCAAGGTCAACAATGATCTTCTAGCTGTGAAATCTAATGGGTGCTTTTCATTCTTCATACTACTTGGACTCTTTCCATTATTTGCCACTCCCTCCAATGTGAAACTTCTGCCTTGATTTTAGGATGCCACAACTGATGATGCTTTTACCTCTCCATGACTCCTTCTCAGTCTACTCTTGTCTATGACATATGAGCCTCCCCTGATTTTGGCTGCTGTCAGTCTTTTTGGTACTCTGCTTTTCCCCATTTAGTCATGATGTGTGGTGTCTGTCCAACAGGAAAGCGCTGTGCTCTGCTTCAGTAATTACAGTGGTTGAAATGGGTCTCCAAGATTTTTTATTTTATTTTATTGTTATGTTAATCACCATAATTACATCATTAGTTTTTGATGTAGTGTTCCATGATTCATTGTTTGTGCATAACACCCAGTGCTCCATGCAGAATGTGCCCTCTTTAATACCCATCACCAGGCTAACCTATCCTCCCACCCCCCCAGAACCCTCAGTTTGTTTTTCAGAGTCCATTGTCTCTAATGGTTCGTCTCCCCCTCCGACTTACTCCCCTTCATTCTTCCCCTCCTGCTATCTTCTTCTTCTTTTTTTTTCTTAACATATATTGCATTATTTGTTTCAGAAGTACAGATCTGTGATTCATCAGTCTTGTACAATTCACAGCGCTCACCATAGCACATACCCTCCCCAATGTCTATCACCCAGCCACCCCATCCCTCCCACCCCCCACCACTCCAGCAACCCTCAGTTTGTTTCCTGAGATTAAGAATTCCTCATATCAGTGAGGTCATATGATACATGTCTTTCTCTGATTGACTTATTTCACTCAGCATAACACCCTCCAGTTCCATCCACGTCATTGCAAATGGCAAGATCTCATTCCTTTTGATGGCTGCATAATATTCTATTGTGTATATATAGCACATCTTCTTTATCCATTCATCTGTCGATGGACATCTCGACTCTTTCCACAGTTTGGCTATTGTGGACATTGCTGCTACAAACATTGGGGTGCATGTACCCCTTCGGATCCCTACATTTGTATCTTTGGGGTAAATACCCAGTAGTGCAATTGCTGGATCGTATGGTAGCTCTATTTTCAACTGTTTGAGGAACCTCCATACTGTTTGCCAGAGGGGTTTCGCCAGCTTGCATTCCCACCAACAGTGTAGGAGGGTTCCCCTTTCTCCGCATCCCTACCAACATCTGTCGTTTCCTGACTTGTTAATTTTAGCCATTCTGACTGGTGTGAGGTGGTATCTCATTGAGGTTTTGATTTGGATTTCCCTGATGCTGAGCGACGTTGAGCACTTTTTCATGTGTCTGTTGGTCATTGGGTCTCCAAGATTTTTGAAGTAATTGTATATCAAAGTTTTAGTTAGGTATAATTTTTTCCTCTAGTTTATATTTTTAACCTAAGTAGACCTTGGTAATCAAAGCTTTATTCTTATTTTTTGCTTACAATGTAACCAGGCACTGTATTAGATGCTGTGGACAAGATTCTAAAGTTTTCTGCTGTAACTGTGCTTCTAGACTCAGCCCACAAGCCAACTTTTCCTGGAAATCTTTCCTGAACCTTGATACTTTGCTAGGTACTCTCATTATGAGGCATTATTGTACCATGTGCTTTCCTCTTGCATGTTTTATATCACACTGGAAGCATCAGTTTACTTTTATCTTCCTTTCCAAGCTGTGAACCCCTTCCTTTATGTATGTACAATGCCCAATCCAGGGCCTGCCACAGAGCTGGCACATCAAACACACACACACACACACACACACACACACACATACACACACACACACCCCAACCCTCATTATTCACAAATTTTGTATTTCCAAATTTGCCTGACCACTACAATTTATTTGTAATAACAAAATCAATATTCCTGCTGCTCTTGCAGTCATTCACGAACTTGTGCGGAGTAGTGAAAAATTTGAGTCACCTGATAGGCACGTTCCTAGCTGAGGTTGAACAAGGACATACTCTGCCTTCTTGTTTCCACTCTCACACTAAACAAGTGTCCTTACAGTTTATGTAGTGTTATTTTTTTTTTTTTTGCATGCTTGTGCTTCTTGTTGGGACTTTATTGCTTAAAATGTCCCTCAGATGTAGTTCTGAAGTACTGTCTAGTGTTCCTAAGTGCAAAGAGGCTGTGATGTGCCTTATGGAGAAAATAGTGTGACAGATAATTTTCATTCAGGCATGAAATTTTAGTATTGTTGGGTGTGAGTTCAATGTTAATGAATTAAAAATATATATTACATAAGGTATTTTCAAGCATAAACATATACAAAACAAAGTTATGTATTGATCAAAATGTTAACAACAGTGTTGTGACAAAAGGCTTATAGGAATTAACCCTGAATTTCCCCCTAGGAGTTCAGTATTCACTGATTCAGTAATTGCAGTGACTCAGTAGAACATATGTAGCTGTAGCAAAGAACGAGACTCAGCTGAGTGGGTATCTTGTGAAAGGGCAATGAGAGAACTAAATAATATAGAAAAATTGTTCAAAAGAGGGAGAGATAATATCTTCTTAAAGATATGAAAATATGCTTAATATGGGAGTTGCTCTTCATGATAATCCTTAAATAAAGTATAGAATTTGAACAGGTAGAGCTGGATCTAAGAGAATTCTAATAGAAGGTAAGAAAACTAAGTCAGAGGTTTGGGAATGTTCAAAATGTCTAGGTAATTTAGCTCAAGCATAGAGTACAGATTAGGAGGTTAGTGCCACATTGTGTTGCATCTTAGGTAGGAAGGTAAAATGTCTGTGGTTTATTTAGCAGTCATTACTAATTTCATACTCAGTCTTTGGGCTTAAAATAGTGCCTTACATCCTCTCTTAACTTTCCAGTAAATTATCTGTTAAGATGAAAATAAAAACCAAAATTCACAATAACACATAATGTATGTCTAATGATCAACACTGCCAGAGATTGGAAGGAATTTCCAGCAAGTAAAAGACAATTGGAACGGACTGCCTCCTGGAAACAAAAGCAGAGTTGATGGTCCTGATTCAGACATGGAAGGTCTTTAACTGGGAAGTCATCTCTTCTATGTAAATGTTGCTTTTGAACCAGCCCGAACACTGTTACTTCTTCCTCTAGAAACACTAATATGCTATAGTCTCAGAAAACAAGTGGGGAAAAAGAAAAGGAGGTGTGGGAATGGCTCATCACAATATATCCCAGGTTGGGCGTTTTTCTGTCTTAGATGCTGAAAATTGATTTAGGGGTCAGGCACATAAGCAGTTGGGCTTTTATAACACAGACATGAGTGGGCAGCAGGCAGGGGCAGTTGAAAATCCTAAAGGGGATATTCACATGGAGAGGGCAGCAATGGGGAGGAACTGTGAACTCAGAGGTGAACACAGAGGGATGGGGAACTGATGTCTGAAACTCACTCACCTCCCTCATCTGAGTTCCTGTCCCTTGATGAATCCAACCAAAAACTAGACGGCAAAGAAAAACTTTGATTTAGTCTACATAGATCAGTTTCCCAGGGCATAGAGGAGGATAGAGACTGGTGGAGAATGGATCTGAAATCACTAAAGGGGAGAACATGCCCATACATATTATATAGACACTATGATATATCTAAGCCATCAAGTTCCTTAAAATACATTGCACAGTGTAATGTGCCTATAATTCAGCTTAAACTTTGATAGGCCAGTAGTCCAGATTTCTATGAATGGCCACTACTA
Source organism: Zalophus californianus (assembly GCF_009762305.2). Lineage (NCBI taxonomy): Eukaryota > Metazoa > Chordata > Mammalia > Carnivora > Otariidae > Zalophus > Zalophus californianus. Next base: position 183,268,918 of record NC_045596.1, read on the forward strand.
ATTGCTGAAATCAGTTATTAAGATTGATTAATATAATTCCCTTTAGATTTAAGAGAAGGGTTAAATATCTGTCTTCAGTAGTTTAATGGTAAGGCTGCTTAAAGGTAGAACACTTGGCTATTTGAATATATTAGTTCTGTATTCCTTTGGTTCTGGATAAGAGAATGGCACATTTTGGAAACTGTCCTGAATGAGGAAATTACCAAGTGAAAATGTTCTAATGCTAAATCAGGAAACTTCCTAATATAGCTTCCCCTGATATATAAAACCTTGGAAGTCATCACAACATAGAGATAATGTTAGCAAAGAAGTGGAAACTCAAATAATCAAAAGAAAGTCCAAAAAATCAAAACTATAATAACAGAAATGAAGAATGCCTTTGATGGGCTTATCAGTAAATAAAACTCACCTGAGGAAAAAAATAGTGAGCTGAATACATGTCAGTGGAAACATTCTAAACTGAAATGCAAAGAGAAAATAATAATAATAAAACTGGAACATTCAAGAATTGTGGGACAACTGCAAAAAATATAATACATCTAATTAGATTATCAGAGGGAGAAAAAAGAAGAGAGCAGAAGAAATATTTAATGATGGCTGAGAATTTCCCAAAATTAGAGATATCAAATCACAAATCTGGTTAGCTCGGAGAACACCCAGAAGGACAAATATAAAAACAAATCTATCCCCTGAGTTGTCATATTCAAGTTGCAGGAAACAAAGAGAAAATCTTAAAAGAAGCCCAGAGACTGAGGGTATTCATGGCCAAAAGACATGTTCTGAAACAAACCTTATAAGTAGTTCTTTAGGAAGAAGAAAAATGACAGGTCAGAAACTTGGATCTACATAAAGAAAGGAAGAGCATTGGAGAAGGAGTAAGAGAGGGTAAAACATCTTTTACTTTTCGTATTGTCAATCGATCTAAAAGATTATAGTCCTTAAAGTAATAACAACACTGTATCAGGTGATTATAGCATATGGTTAAGTGAAATAAATGGTAGAGTTATTAGTCTGCTCTGGCTGCTATAAATAAAATACCACCTATTAGGTGGCTTAAACAACAGACATTTATTTCTCACAGTTCTGGAGGCTGGGGAGTTTAAGACGAGGGTGCTAGCCTATTTGATTCCTGGTGAAGGTCCTCTTCCTGGAGTGTAGATGGCTGCTTTCTTTCTGTGTTCTCACATGGCTGAGAGACAGAGAGAGCGCTCCGTTTTTTCTTTCTTTCCTTCCTCTTCCCATCATAAAATCATGCTTCATCCTAGTGACTCCTAAATTTATTTACCACCCAAAGGAAGGCCCTATCTCCGAATACCATCATATTGGATGTAAGGGATTTAACATATGAATTTGTGCAGGAAGTGTGTGTGGGCAGGCCACAATTCAGTTCATAGAAGATAGCAGTGTCATAAGGGATACAAGGGAAACTGTATTAGATATTAGAAATACTCTGTTATAATAAGGTACTTGAAGTAGTATAGTGCTATTTGAAGGTGAAACTGACTTAATTAAAAATGTACATTATAATTAGAAATCTATGACCATTTTTAAAAAGAGAAGTATAATTGATAGGCTAGGAGAGGTGATAAAATATTATCATGCAGAATGCTCAATATTAAAATGAGAGAAGACAAAAAAAGAAGGTAAACAAAAAGGAACAAAACACAAATGCAAGGAATAGAATAGTTACAAACACCTTCGATATTAGTCCAATTACATCAGTGATCACTTTAAATCTGAATGGTCTAACTACACTAATAAAAAGACAGATTAGCAGAATAGATACAAAAATAAGATCAACTATATATTGTCTATCTGAATCCCATTTAAATATAAAACTCAGGTGAAAAGTAAAAGGAAGCAGAAAGCTGTAGAAGGCTAACACTTAATGGAAGTATAAGAAACAGGAGCACCTGGGTGGCTCTGTCGGATAAGCATCGGACTCTTGATTTCGACTCAGGTCATGATCTCATTGTGGTGAGATTGAGTCCTGCATAGGGCTCTGCACTCATCAGGGAGTCTACTTGAGATTCTCTCTCCCCCTCTGCCCCTCCACCCCCCCAACTCTCACTCTCTCTCTCTCTCTCTCTCTAAAATAAATCTTTTTTAAAAAAAGGAATGGAGTCAGATTTACATGCCGTTCCTTTCATAGTTGGAAAATCTAGAGAATCCATCATTCACCAAAATTCTGTGTTTTTTTTTTCATTCACCAAAATTCTGATGCTGAGAGGAAATAGAATAATTGCCAGTTTTAGCATTAATTAAGTCTTAGGGATGGTAATTTCATTACTGCATATAAAAAGCAAACATCAAAATGCATTAGATTAATTCTTCAAAGTTATCCACAATTCATGTTCAGTGATATTTTAGATCACATTTATCTTGAAGAATAAAAGAAGGCTAATATGACAAGCAGAGGGAAAAAAATCCTAAATAGGTTGACTACATAATTTCCTCCTCTCTTTGCTCTTTTAAACCTGGCCACATTAGTTGTGAGGCCCTCCCCTTTAGAATTAGTGACTTCATTTGGATGTCAAAAGTAAAGTCACTCTATATGATAAGGAATCACAAAGACGTTTTTTCTGACTCTCCAAGAAGTGTAGTTGGTGAACATTCTAACAGCTGACACAATGTTCTTTTTATGACACTCCTCTCATTATCATTTCGGAGTGCCACCCACAGATTACTCTTCTCTTGTCAAGAAATGATGTTGAAAATATGAAAGGTTGCTAAGTGCTTTTGTGGAAATAACAAGGCAAAATACACTATTTAAAAATTTTTCTATGCCAAAAAACAAAAGAGCACATCATGTCATGTCTTTCCATTTATAATCTTACAATGCACATCTTGCTAAAACGTATTTTATTGAAAGGACACCATCTTTTAGAGGAAGTAGCACACATATTTTCTACCTTGACTTTAATACACACATAATTTCCTTCAAATGACATTTTAAGGGTTTAGAATATTTTTTTATATGCCAGACTGAATTTTGGAAAATGTTTAATCAGGCTGTAAGCACATTGGGTTTATAAGCACAGCTTGAGTTTAGAAGGTTAAATACTTTGTAGCTGTTTATAAATTTCTCATGGAGATGAGAGCCTTATACATTCCATAAGAACATTAAAGAACATTTCAGGTATATAACATACTTTGTGATTTTTTCTGTACATGTATTGTTAATATAAAGAGGTTCAGAAGACAGTCCTGAATCCTTGTGCTCTGTAAGTCAATGACTATGATTGCACCAGGAAATTCAGCCTGTCTTCCTGCAGGTGTCATTATCCCCAGAGTAGAGATAATGTATTGAATAGTTTCCTTGCCCATCTGACAGAACTACTTGGTGATGAAATAAACATATGCATACATTATATATTATAGATGTAATAAACATATTCATTCTCTCCATATATATTTATATCTTTTATATGATATCTTTTATATATATATAAATGTCTTCTGTTATTGAAGTAATTCTTATTGCCATATAGTACCTTAATTCTAGCCTCTTTTAGTGTGTTGTTGACCAAGTAGTACTAGGTAAATACAGCTTGGCTTACAGAAGGTCCAACAATAACCAGAGAAATTTCTCTTTTCTTCCATCTTCTAGGGAAAATGTAAATAAACACACAAGTTAGAATTCTGCATAGTGCTGTTTATTTTAAATGTCTACCAGTAGGCTTCCATAGGGAGCTTCGTTTCATTTCATTTCTGGGGTAAGTGACCTACATCTACACTGTAAACTTTTCTAGGGCCTCAAGGGACAAAACTGCTATATGAAAATGGTGTGTTATTCAACTGATGGTTTTATGAGAGAGAAGCATCTGTAAATTTATAAACACTGACCAAGGTTGAAAGCAAGTGAGAAGGGAGCTGCAAGTCTATAGCTTATCATGGTTTGCACCAATAGGGAATTGACAGTCTTAGCTGAGGTGGTGCTGAAACTAAAGGTGGTGCTGAAACTAAAGGCTGCTAAACATAGAATTCAATGTGACTGCCTTGTCTTCTGCTTGAGGCATGAACATTTTATTTTTAAGAAGAGTTACTATCTCACATATTCTTTAGCCATGCTATTTGTTTAATCAATACTTTATGAAACTGTACCACTGTCTTTACTTACTAAGATTCTACGAGGGATCAATAGGAGAGTGCCCTTCATCATTCCAGACAAGCCAAACCAAAGTCTTGGATATTTAATATTTTATTTGGCTTGGAAAAGTAACCACCAATACAAGATACATCTGGGACATCTTGTAGTACCAGAAAGTAAAGAAGTACTCAAAACAAACAAACAAACAAACAAAACAACAACAACCCCAAAACCAAAAGGATGTAACATGCCATAGAGACACAAGAGCCAACCTGAAAGAGCTCTCAGTTGGCAAAGCTGGAACAAATTAAATGACAAAATAGGTAATGTAGTATTGAATCATAACCCAAAGTATAAAATAAATATATGTGTCTACACTGATATTAAAATAATTAAGAGTAAATAAATGAGGGAGAACTTACAGAAGAATTCCAAACAATATATGTAACTATTTCACTTTACAGAAGGTACAGCTTCAGTCCCCCACATTCCATCCCCCACCCACCATGGGCTGGCCTCAGTGACTCAAGTCTATAGACTAGAGTAGGGAACGGAAAACAAACAAACAAACAAACAAAAAATAATGCCAGATTGGGAAAACCCAGCATAAACTACCTTAAACCAGTGATGAAAATTTACATCTGCAGTGATGTCATGTGGACATAATGTATTCCTGATAGGATGTGACAATAAAAGCATTTCATCTCTGTGATTCCTCCCAAATCTATAAACCGGTCTAATCATAAGAAAGACATTAGGCAAACCCAGACCGGGGGGTTTTCTGTGGAATAGCTGGCCAGTATATCTCAAGATTCTCCAGGTCATGAAGAAGAAGGAAAGGCTAGGAACACTATAGACAAGAGGGAATGTGGGAGACATGACAATTAAATGTTTTGTGATACCCTCGATTTGGTACTGGAACAGGAAGATAACACTGATGCAAAAACTATTTGGAGTTTAGTTAATAATAATCTGCAATGGATTGAATGATCACCCACTCAAAATATATGTCCATGTCCTAATCCCTGGAATTTGTGAATGTTACTTTACTTGGAAAAAGTATCTTTGCAGATATAATTAAGGATCTCCAGATAAGATCATTCTAGATTATCTGGGTGGCTTAAATCCAAGGACAAGTTTCTTACAAGATAAGCACAGAGATGAGAAGGTGGTAATGTGATCATGGAGGTGGAGATTGGAGCCACAAATAAAGAAATTCCACCAGCCACCAGCAAGCTGGTAGAGGCAAAGAATAGAATCTCCCTCAAGGTATTCAGAAGGACTGCGGCCCTGGAAACACCTTGTTTTTATTCTCTGGCCTCCAGAACTGTGGGAGAATAAGTGTCAGTTGTTTTAAGCTATAGGTTTGTGATAATTTGTTATAGCAGCCTTAGGAAACTAATATATGTACCAATGTCAGTTTCTTGTTTTGAATAATGTACTGTGGTAATGTAAAATGTTAATAAGGGAAACTAGATGAGGGGTATATAGGAACTCTCTGTACTATCTTTGCAAATTTTCTGTAAATCTAAAATTACTCCAAAATAAAAAGTTTATTAAAAAGAGCCCTCATAGTTCAACTCAAAGAAAGGTATAAATTTTACTTCTACTTTGTTAGGAGTTAGACTTGATATTTCTTTGAATAATGTGACTACTGTGCCATTAAATATCTTACAAATAAAACCAAACATTTCTAGAAAAGAAATCTTTCAAATGGGAAACATTGGTTTGGCAAATGCCAGGTTATATTTGCATATTTGGATTTCATTGTGTTTCAGAGGTAGAATAATTTTTCTCTGGTTTGTAGTTGATTAAGGTGAGTAGTCTTAACCAGTGCTATAAATGATGTTTAAACAATTATCACTTGACCTCCAGTAGAGTATAAATTTGCTTAATCCTGTTTCCTTATTCATTAATAACCAGTCAGGATTTAACCAGTGATCCAAGTCAAGTAGCTTTTCATGTGTCTTCCTTATTTTAACTAAAAGTGTTGTTTCCTTGCAAATTTGCAAGGAAAGTAAAACCCGTTGTACAAATTTCTTTATTTTAATTTAAAAAAATGTGGAAATTGTCATCATGATCACCTTACACTGCTCAGACCAAAGAAGAACCATTTTGGCATCACCAACCAGCATGAGGAATGTCCCCTAAAGTTAAGATTTGTCTTTAAGTATGTGAATGACTCAGGGCAGAATTTGAGAATTATTGTAGTATTTCATAAGGAAGTGATGACTTAAGTTATGGCTAACAGTCCCTCAACAAAGTCAACCATTCAGTTTCTCTGTGAGTGAAACTTAAAGAACTGCAGAGCTAAAACGGTCAGTTAAATACCTAGAAACAAGTGCTTAATACTCAGGAAAAAAGAGAATCCATATTTTGACAGGATATTTGTAACTATAAGGCACCACAGATAGCCTTGAAGCTATTTTAGAGTTATCACTGGTACTTCATTGATTCCTTTGTGAAACCTCTGTGGGGTCCTCATGCTCTCAGCTCCATTTACTGCTTCAATCACAATGAATTATGAAATGCAATAGAGAATGCAACATAACATTTTTTTAATGAAAGGACTTGGGTTACTTAAGTAATTCATTCATATCTAGTAAAAATGACTAGATATAGTTATAACAAAATTTTGTTAAAATTTTTGTATAATACAAAACATTTAATACTATAAGTTTTTAGAATAATAGATAGGCTTTTTAATTTAGTAATTACGAAGCAATGATTTTATGGGAGAAAGTCTAATAAATAACACCATGATTCATACTTGAACTATTTTTTTAAAGATTTTTTAGTTCAGAAAACTCAAACCAAGTCCTTTTAAGGATGAGTCTCCTTGATATGTTATTTGTGAGAATACTAAGTTTTAAATCTATAGACTGTCAGGTTTTTATATAGATGTATTTGGCCAAAGTGTCCTTATTTCCAAATAAAAGCCCCTATTTATGCTTTAAGGCAACAAAAAACGCTCAGATTGATAAAAACAAAAACAAACAAACAAAAAACATTAAAACGTGATTGAGGCTGATAGGGAAAAAAAAATAAGCCAAGTCTGTTATTTTAATAGTCAACCTTTGATATATATATATATATATATATTTACTATATATATATATAGTAAACCCATGGCCAAGAAAAAAGTTCTCCCATGAAATATTATGAAACTAAATAAAACATATTGGTGACTCCTAACTCCTAACATTCACACTCATAGGGTCCACTTACTGCTAATCAGTGACATTTATTGAGTTTACCCACTACTCTCTGAGTTCTTCTAGTGGGACCTACCTGAGAGTGGCCTAAAAGAGAGAGTATATCAGTTTCACCTTCCAGGTGTCTAAATTCTTTTCTTTTTTCTCTTCTCTTCTCTTCCTTCTCTTCTCTTCTCTCCTTTTCTCTTCTTTTCTTTTTTTCCTGTTCTCTTCTCTTTTCTTCCTCTCTCCCTCCCTCCCTCCCTCCCTTCCTTCCTTTCTTCCTTTCTTCCTTTTTATTATTATTTATATTTTTGTTATAGGTGCTATTATTTATGTAATGCTCATTATAATGTCCTCATAATCTTTCCAGAAATTGAGACCAGGCTTTCTCAACTTTAGTGCTAATGATGTTCTGGGCCATATAATTTTTTGTTATGGGGGAATGTCTTATGCATTGTAGGATGAAGCCGTGTGATGGTTAATTTTGTGTGTCAACTCATCTGGGCCATGGCACCCACATATTTGTTAAAATTTTATGTTAGGTATTCCTATGAATGTGTTTTTCTGTATGAGAATAACATTTGAATTGGTGGACTTTGAATAAAACACATTGCCCTTTATAATGTGGTTGGGTCTCTTCCAATCAGGTGGAGGCCTCAAAAGAATAAAGACTGACCTCTCACAAACAAGAAAGCATTTGGACTTGAACTATAACTTTTCCCTGAGTCTCCCACCTGCCAGACTACCCTATCATATTTTGGATTTACCAAGCCTCCAAAATTGTGTGAACCAATAAATCTCACTTTCTCTCTCACTCTCTCTCCATATATATATCCTATTTGTTCTATTTCTGTAGAGAACCCTGAGAAATCTAGAATTTGGTACTGAGAAATGGAGTGCTGCTATAACAAATACCCCAAATTATAGAGGTTGTTTTGGAACTAGGTGATAGGCAGAAGCTGGAAGACTTTTGGGGTGCATGTTAGCAAGAGTCTAGATTGCATTTAAGAAGTTGTTGGTAGAAATATAGACATTAAGGATGTTTCTGGTGAGATCTCAGATGGAAATGAGGAACATGCTATTAGACATTGGAGGAAAGTGGAAAAGAATTTGGCTAAATCGTGTTCCAGTGTTATGTGGAGGGAGAATTTGTGAATGAACATTTAGCTGAGGAGATTTTTAAGTAAAACATTTGAAAATGTGATCAGATAATTATTGAAACTTATGATCTAATGGAATTTGCCCTGATAGGTTTTGAACTTGGTTCAGACCCCTGGTCCCTTTTCTTTTCTTATTTCTGCCTTTTGGAGTGAGAATATCTGTGTTATGCTTGTCCACCATTATATTTTGGAAGTATATTACTTGTCTGTTTTCACAGGATCATAACTGGAGAGAAATTTCTGCCTCAGAATGAATCATATCTTGAGTCACACCCCCACTTCATTTAGATGATATTAGATGACATTTGGAACTTAGAGTTAATGCTAGAATAGGTTAAGAATTTGGGGCTGTTTGTGGGGAGGAGAGCAGAAAAGAATGAGTTCAAACTTAAATGACCATCAACTTAATATAAACTGCTATTTGCAGAAGTAGTTATATACAAACCTAATAGTAACCATATATCAAAAACTATTAATAAACATGCTAAGGATAAAGAGAAAGAAATCCAAGTATATCACTAAAGAAAATCAGCAAAATAAGAAAGGGAGTAAGACAAAAAAGAATCAGAGTCTCGAGAAACAACCACAAAACAAGTAATAAAATGGCAATAAATACGTATCTATTAATAATTACTGTGAATGTAAATGGGCTAAATGCTCCAATCAAAAAATAGGTTGTCAGAATGGTTAAAAAACTAGACTCATCTCTATGCTGCCTCTAGAGACACATTTGAGACCTAAAGACATCTGCAGATTGAACGCGAGGGAATGGAGAAACATATATTGTGCAAATGGATGTCATGAGAAAGTCAGAGTAACAATACTTATTTCAGAAAAACCAGACTTTAAAACAAAGACTGTACCAAGAGACAAAGAAGGACACAATGTAATAGTAAAGGGGACAACCCAACAAGAAGATATAACAATTGTAAATATTTATGCACCCAACATGGGAGCACCCAAATACATAAAACACTAACAAATGTAAAGGAACTAATCTATAATAATACAATAATAGTAGGGGATGCTAACACCACATTCACATCAATGGACAGATCATCTAAACAGAAAAGAAACAAGAAGAGTGGCTTTGAATGACACACTGGACCAGATGGACTAAACAGATATGCCAGAACATGCCATCCTAAAATAACAGAATACACATTCTTTTCAAGTGCACATGGAACATTCTCCAGGATAGATCACATATTATGCCACAAAACAGGCCTCAACAAATACAACAAGATCAAGGTCATACAATGCACCTTTTCTGACCACAGCGCTCTAAACTAGAAGTCAACCACCAAAACAACAACAACAACAACAACAACAACAAACAAAAACCAAAAACCCAAAAATAATCAAAACTCTGGAAAGACCACAAATACGTGGAGATTAAATAAATGCTGCTAGGTGATGAATGATCAGCCAGGAAATATAAGAAAAAAAAATACATGGAAGCAAATGAAAATGAAAACACAATGGTCCAAAACCTCTGGGATGGAACAAAAGTGGTCCTAAGCGGGAAGTATATAACAATACAGACCTACTTCAAGAAGCAAGAAGAATCTCAAATAAACAACCTAACCTTACACCTAAAGGAGCTAGAAAAAGAATGAAAGACAAAGCCTAAAGCCAGCAGTAAGAGGGAAATAACACAGACGACAGCAGAAATAAATGGTATTGAAACTAAAAAAAATTAAAAAAATAGAACAGATCAATGAAACCGGTAACTGATATTTTGAAAAAAATTAATAAAATTGATAAACCTCCACCCAGACTTATCAAAAAGAAAAGATAAAGGATCCAAATAAATAAAATCACAAATTAGGAGAAATACAAACAATTATGAGAATATTATGGAAAGCTATATGCCAACAAATTGGACAACCTAGAAAAAATGGATAAATTCCTAGAAACATAAAAAGTACCAAAACTGAAACAGGAAGAAATAGAAAACTTGGACGGACCAATAACCAGCAAAGAATTGAATCAGTAATAAAACATCTCCCAACAAACAAAAGTCCAGGGCCAGATGGCTTCACAGACAAATTTTACCAAACATTTAAAGAAGAGTTAATACCTTTTCTTCTCAAACTATTCCAAAAAATAGAAGAGAAAGGAAAACTTCCAATTTCATTCCAGGAGATCAGCATTACCCTGATACCAGCACCAGATAAAGAAACCATAAAAAAAGAGAACTATAGGCCAATATCTCTGATGAACATAGATGTAAAAATCCTCAACAAAATACTAGCAAACCAAACCCAACAATACATTAAAAAAATCATTCACTGCAACCAAGAGGGTTTTATAATTGGGTTTTATAATTGGGTTCAGTATTCACAAATCAATCAATGTGATAATCACATTAATAAAAGAAAGGATAATCCTTCTGCAAGAAGCATGGGCTACACTCTCACTTGCTCCCTTTCTGTTGCCATCTTGGTTCCATGTTCCTTGCACACAATGCCAGCTGAACCCACAGAAACCAACTCTGCTAAAAAGCAGGAGTTACTGTAGCCCCAGACTGAGACCGGGTCTGGAATAGAATCCAATATTGATGGATGAGAGCTTGAGGAACGAGATTCCACACTAGCAACCGCATAAGCCCAGCTGGCGGCAGCAGCTGAAATTGATAAAGAACCAGTCAGTAGAGCAAAACAGAGCCAGAGTGAAAAGAAGGTATGGAAGACTATGTCCAAAATGGGTCTACGACAGGCTAAAGGGGTTACTAGAGTCACTATCCAGAAATCTAAGAATATCCTCTTTGTCATCACAAAACCAGATGTCTACAAGAGCCCAGCTTCAGATACCTACATAGTTTTGGGGGAAACCAAGATTAAGGATTTGTCTCAGCTGGGACAACTAGCAGCTGCTGAGAAATTCGAGGTTCAAGGCGAAGCTGTCTCAAACATTCAAGAAAACACACAGACTCCAACTGTACTGGGGGAGAGCGAAGAGGAAGAGGTTGAGGAAACACCATGTAGAGGTTAAGGACATAGAATTGGTCACGTCACAAGCAAATGTGTCAAGAGCAAAGGCATCTGAGTTCTGAAGAACAGCAGGAATGACATTGTAAATGTTATTATAGAATTAACAATGTAACCATCTGAAAACAAGGATCATTTTTTTTGGTGTTTCAAAAGAATAATTGCAGCTTGGCTTGATATTTGTATTGTTTCTATCATTAATAAAGTTATGGCTTCTTGTAGGATGAAAAATGAATTGATCAACAGAAGGATAGATAAGAGGATAAGAACCACATAATCCTTTCAATAGATGCAGAAAAAGCATTTGACAAAATACAACATCAATTCATGATAAAAGCCCTCAACACAGTAGGTTTAGAAGGAACATACCTCAACATAATAAAGGCCATATATGAAAAACCCACAGCTAATATCCTTAATGGGGAAAAACTGAGAGCTTTTCCTCTATGGTCAGGAATGAAGAGGAATGTCCATTCTCACCACTTTTATTCTACACAGTACTAGAATTCTTAGCTATAGCAATAAGACAAAAAGAAATAAAAGGAAACCAGATTGGCGAGGAAGATGTAAAACTTTCACTATTTGGAGATGGCATGATACTATATATAGAAAAGCAGAAAGACTCCACCAAAAAAACTGCTAGAACTGATATGCAAATTTAGTAAAGTCACAGGATACAAAATCAATATACAGAAATCTGTTGCATTTCTATACCAATAATGACACAGCAGAAAGAGAAACTGAGAAAACAACCCTATTTATAGTTGTACCAAAACCAATAAGATACCTAGGAGTAAACCTAACCAAAGAAGTGAAAGACTCTGAAAACTTATATATAAAACACTGATGAAAGAAATTGAAGATGACACAAAGAAATGGAAAGACATCCCATGCTCATGGATTGGAAGAACAAATCTTGTTAAAATGTCTATACTACCCAAAGCAATCTACACGTTTAATTCAATCCCTATCAAAATACCACTAGCATTTTTCCCATAACTAGAACAAATATTCCTACAGTGTGTTTGGAACCACAAAAGACTGTAAATAGCAAAGCAACCTTGGAAAAGAAGAGCAAAGCTGGGGACATCAGAGAAAGTCAATCAGAGAAAGACAGGTACTGGACTTCAACTTATTTTATAAAGCTGTAGTGATGGGGCACCTGGGTGGCTCAGTCAGTTAAGCATCTGCCTTTGGCTCAGGTCATGATCCCAGGGTCCTGGGATCGACCCCTGTGTCGGGTTTCCTGCTTAGTGGGGAGTCTGCTTCTCCCTCTGCTCCAACCCCCACTCATGCTCTATTTCTCTCTCAGTCTCTCTCAAATAATTAAATAAGTCTTTTAATAAAGAAAACAAAGCTGTAATGATCAAAACAGTAGGATATTGGCAGGAAAATAGACACATAGATCAGTGGAACAGAATAGAAAACCCAGAAATGAACTTACAACTGTAAGTTAATTAATCTTCAACAAAACAGGAAAGACTGTCTATTGGGAAGAAGACTGTTTCTTTAACAAATGGTGTTGGGAAAACTGGACAGGTACATGCAAAAGAATGAAACTGGACTACTTTCTTACACCATATACAAAAATAAATTCAAAATGGATTAAAGACCTAAATGTGAGTCCTAAAACCATAAAAATCATAGAAGAGAACAGAGGCAGTAATTTCTTTGACATCAGCTGTAACAACTTCTTTCTAGATATGTCTCCTGAGGTAAGGGAAATAAAAGCAAAAATAGGACTACATTAAAATAAAAAGCTTCTGCAGAGCAAAGGAAATAATCAACAAAACTGAAGACATTTTACAGAACAGGAGAAGATATTTGCAAATGACATATCCAATAATGGGTTAGTATCCAAAATATATAAAGAACTTACAAAATTCAACACCCCAAAACCAAATAATCCAATTTAAAATGAGCAGAAGACATGAACAGACATTTTTCCAAAGAAGACATACAGATGGCCAACAGACACATGAAAAAATGCTCACCATCACTTATCATCAAGGAAATGCAAATTAAAACTGCAATGAGATATCACTTCACACCTGTCAGAATAGCTAAAATTAACACAAGAAAGAACAGTGTTGGCAAGGATGTGCAGAAAGGGGACCCCTCTTGCACTGTTGGTGGGAATGCAAACTGGTAGAGCCACTGTGGAAAACCATATGGAGGTTTTTCAAAAAGTTAAAAAATAGAACTAACTACAACCCAGCAATCACACTACTAGGTATTTTCTCAAAGAATATAAAAATACTAATTAAAGGGATACATGCACCCCAATATTTATAGCAGCATTATGTACAATAGCCAAACTATGGAAACAGCCCATGCCCATTGATAGTTGAATGGATAAGGACAATGTGAGATCTTGCCATTTGCAATGACATGAATGGAGGTAGAGAGTATTATGTTAAGTGAAATAAGTCAATCAGAGAAAGACAGGTATTATATGATCTCACTAACATATGGAGTTTAAGAAATAAAACAAATGAGCAACGGGAAAAAGAAAGAGAAACCAAGAAGTGGACTCTGAGCTATAGAGAACAAACTGATGGTTCCCAGAGGGGAGGTGGGTGGGTGGGGAATGGGTGAAATAGGTGATGGGGATTAAGGAGTACACTTGTGATGTAAGGAAGTGTTGAATCACTAAATTGTACACCTGAAATTAACATTACACTGCATGTTAACTAACTGGAATTTAAATAAACCTTTAAAAAATAATTTTGGGCTGTTGGGGTGTGGTGAATATATTTTGCTTGTGAGAAGGACATCAATTCTAGGGTAACTAGAGGGCAGAGTGTTTCCCCTCTAAGTCTGTATGTGCAAGTCCTAATCCTCAGTATTGTGACTGTATTTGGTGATAGAGACTTTAAAGAGTTAGTTACATTACAATAAGGTCATTTGGGTGGGCCTTAATCATTCTGACCCATATCCTGGGTCAGAATCAGGACACCCAGAAAGACATTGGGGGTTTGTACACACAGAGTACACAGGCCAAGTGAGTACACAACAAGAAGGCCACCATCTGTAAGCCAAGGAGAGAGGCCTCAGGAGGAACCAAACTTTGGAGGCTCCTTGATCATGGGCATCCAGCTTCCAGAGCTGTGAGAAAATGCTTTTGTGTTCTTTAGGTCACTCAATCTGTGGTATTTGATTTGGGGAGTCTTAGCAAATTAATACAGGTGGCATCTCTGTCACCTGCCCACCATATTCTAATAGCATCTCTCCCCTCACCCCATCTTTACTCCCCTAGCTGTGACAAAAAAAATGTCTTCAGATGTTGTCAAATATTTTTTGAGGGACAAAATTGTCCCAGGTTGAGAACCATAGCTCTAACCATAAACAATAACAAGAAATAATAGTATAGATTACTCGTCTTTGCAACCTGTGATTTGGACATTGTCCTCTCCATATATCTTTCAAACCCACTGCCTGTTCCTTCAAATGGTTAAATGTAGGTACTTCCTAAGGTTCTTTCTGCTGCCTTCTTTTTTCTTTTTCTATATTTTTCCTTAATATTCTCATCCTTTTTTTTTTTTTTTTTAAAGTGCTACTTCTAAAGAAATAGCTAGAGCTCACAGATAATCTCTCTTGTCCTGGCATCTTTGTTGATCCCCAAATGTGAATTTCCACCTGCCAATTCTCCAAACAGTTCTTGAAATTTCCACCTGAATGTTTTACATCTCTTGCAAATTCAACATATCTAAGCTGAATACAGATCTTCCCCAAAACTGTCTCTTTTGTATTCCCTATTCAGTTAACAGTTCACTTTAGTTCAATTCAAAAACTATTTTTTTTTTTTTTGTATACCTCAAGATTTGGTTTGGTACAGAAGAAAATCACTTAAATAGATTTAATGTAATGTGATAAGCACAATGATAAATATGCAGAGACCTCTATGGGAATTCAGAGAAGGAACCTCGTATTTTGTCTGGGATGTCATGAAAAGCTTCCTAGAGAAGGTGAGAAATGAGCTATGTCTGAAAGGAGAAGCCCAAATTAGGTAAGGAAGAGAAGATACAAAGGTATTTTAGGCAGGTAAAATAGTATATGTAATAACAGTGCGTGGAGAGGATAACAGAAAATGTCCAGTTTGTTTTTTGTTAATTGAAGTCAGGTGAACATATCCTGTATGTAAATACTTGTGTATGTCTATATATCCTCTAAGAAATTTCTAAATCTTAATTTATTGGTTCAAAAACTATGGACAATATGGGGTGTGTGGCTGGCTCAGTTGGTAGAACATGCAACTGTTAATCTCAGGGTTGTGAGTTCAAGCCCCACGTTGGGTGTGGAGCCTACTTAAAATTAAAAAATGTATATTTTTTAAAAAAAGGAAAACAAAACTATGGACAGTTCATAGGCCAGTTTTCTTCCACAATAATTTTCCTTTCCCATCTTGAGCAAGAATACCAATTTCCCATACCCTCACTAGCACAGAATATTACTAACTTCTTCCATTGGTTTTAAAATTATTTTTTAAGCTTAAAAGATGCTGGTATTTTTAATGAAATTGTTGTGATCAAGATATCAAAAAACTCCCATGTTGATAAATCCAGAGATAAATTCTCTAAGCCAGTCACAAGTCGTGGGTATACCCTGAAGATCATCGTCTATACCATGTTCTATATTGTAGGCACAATGGAGAGGCCCTTATGGACTTCTAAATACCTGCTAGCTATATGCTTCTTTGAATACCTAACCTACTGATTGCATCTGCTTGCAATTTTGGCCGATCTTCAGAATTAGCAAGGATTCTGAATGGTATACTTCCTGCCTGCACCAGGGGCAATAATAGTATTTCCAGTCCCACTTGCTGGGGATGGTAGGTAGGGTTTCAAGAGATTTAGTACAGTGTTCCCAAAATGCTGAGCTTTCTCATTAGGGCAGGAGAAAGATTTTTTTCTAACTTGTTCTATTTTCAATGTTTGCACTATATCTAGCAGACATTGATTGATTGATTGTACATGGCTTGCATTTTTTTTTCTTGTTTACCAGCCCAGACACCCACCGTACTCAGTTTTTATATCTGCCTGGTCATTTCATTCAGATCCTAGGGGAAGAGTTGAATGCTTTTCTTTGTATTTCCATATAGCAAAGAAATTGCCATGTACTTTTTAATTCTGGCCTTCTGTAGCGTTTAAATACCCAAACATGTCTCTTATCCCCCTTGGTTCTGGCTCCAGCTTTTTCATGTCTTCTCAGATTCCAGGAAGGTACTATATCTAACTTTAACCCATCTATCTTAAGCCTTGCACTGACTCTTCTCTCAATGAATATTTCAAATATATTCTTAAAATTGAACAGTGTTTTCCTTTAAGTGCCCAGTACTTTGGTAAGCCATTATATTAATTCTCTAATTCTGATAGAAAGTCTGCAGCGTAGGCATTATTTCCATATTTTGTCAGCGAGGTAATTGAGACTCAAGATGCTTGAACAACATATCCAAATTATAGTAAATATATACCAAATCTGATTTTTAGGTCAGTCAAACCAGTGTTTCCTCTTCTTGGTGGTCCAAGCATTCTTGAAATGATAGATCTTCAAGTCACTTAAAGCTTGAAAAATAAAATTTTGAAAATCCATTAAGATATTTCAGAATTTGGGCTATCAGCTGAATGTAAAATATTTCATTATTGTGTGTAGATAAACTCTTCTTTGGTGGAGTATTATGCTTTTGACAGTTGACTTGTCTGCAAGAGGCAATTCAGTAAAATATTAAGATCTCTGTGACATTGCCCAGGCATCTATTGCTCTGTTGTACCTCATGTTCATACAAAAAAGGAGAAATACATTTGTCCAACTATTTTAGCTTGAAGATAGTCATGCCAGAAACTGTAATTTCTACTTCAGAAAAAACTTTAGACTACCATACCAGAAAAAGTAACCTGATAAACTAAGTGGAGTTGGAAAGAGAAAACAGTGAGCATAAGGGCTAACGCCACGAATTTCAATACAGCTTTCTTTGTTCCCTAAAGACTATGGCAAGGGGACAGTCCCAGAGCCACTATTTTACATGATAGGGGCTTGCCCAGAAATCTTTGTTCTTTCTCTGCTCTGCCCTTTTATTCCCAGGTCTTACATCATCAGTTGGGAATAATATTCAGTAGTAATACTTGAACATAAGGAAATTTTATAAGTATTAAGCGCTACTAGTTTTTTCAACCAAGTTCAACTCCAGGAAGACTCAGTCTTCACATTAGGGGAGAAAGCAGGGTCCCCCCAGCTTGCCAGAATTCTGGAAGGCCCATTATCCCACAACTCAAGGGAAATTTGATTAATTGTTGTTGTTTTTAATAACTTGGGTATAGCCTTAGAAAATTGAAGGCAGAGATCCCATTATTTCCCGTTTTTTCCTTCTGCAGGATAAAGGGTACCCCAGGATTAAATTTGCTGGGATGTGTACATGGGATGAGAGGGCTCTAGAGTTGGACATCTGAGGAATTTTTGTCTCGCTATTTTAGTCCTGGTGGTAATTTGATATTTCTTTTTAGTTGTATCTGAAGCACAGAACTTTATATTAGTAAGAAAACATAACTTAAAGCAAGTATTTGCATAAATGCCATCTTCAATATTTTTTTTAATTAATGTGCACTTCTATTGTTTTTAAGAATAGAAGTTGGCTCATAAAGGAAAGTACAAAGAGAAGAGAGGGTCAATTCACGAGTCATGAATAGAGACAAGTGAAATTATAGGAGAAAGGAAATCAATCCCGCCAAATGAAAAAGGGCAAAGGAGGAGTTGAAATAAATGAATCATTACCCACAAGAATCCAATTTCTCCACATTTGTGAGCTGGAATCTGAAAAAGGTCTTAATGCACTATTGGTAATGAAATATTATCAATAGATTTCTAACCAACTTCAGAGACAATGACTTGTAACTGCTCAGGGTTTGTGCTTTGCTTTGCTGGGAGAGAGGGTATGAAACATTCCAAGGAAGAATCTCTCTTCATAATTTTATTTTTTCTCCCCATTTATGCACATGAAACTTAACTGAGTAGAGTTCAGATGGGTTTGTAAATTTTATTTGTAGGTACCAAACATCTAACTATGCAAAGTAGTAGTACAACTCTGATTTGAATTAAAAGATTGCGTTTGAGTCAGAGCATTGCTTCTGATGATCTATACTCCTGGAAGATAAATTCATCTTCTTGGCACTCAGTTTCACTTCCAGACACTATGGCTGTAGATCAGCTTCCCTTTCATGTTTGTTCCATCTAAAATTCTATGAGGCAGGAAATGATAGTTAATTCCTCCCCGACTATATGGGAGAATATTACCATTTACTTAAAAAAATGTGATATCATGAACTGTTAACCTGTTAGAAATTTGAGGGGAAATTAAATAAAGAGGAAGATCCAGAAACCTTACCAAAGTTGACTACTGGGGTAAAACTTACCCCAGCTTTTAGAAATCAAAACTGAATTCAAAGATCTGCCTTTTGTAATATAACTTACTCCATATTAATCAAGGTTCTCAGGAAAAACGGAACCAATAGGATGTATATATACACACACATACAAATAATAGTAATAAGGCAAGGCACTTATTAAAATAATTGGCTCAAAAGATTATGGAGGCCGACAAGTCCCACAAATCTGCAGGATGAGTCAGCAAGCTGGAGACAGAGGGAAGACAGTGGTATAACTGTAGTCTGAAGGTTGGCAGGCTAGAGACCCAGGAAGACATGATGTTTTAGTTAGAGGTGGTAGTGAGGAAAAAGCTGATGCCCTTGTTTGAAGGCCATCCAGCAAGAGAATTTACTCTTACACTGGGGAGGGTCAGCTTTTTTGTTTTATTGAGGCCCTTAACTGATCAGATGGGGCTCACCCACATTATGGAGGGTGATCTGCTTTACTCAGTCTACGGATTCAGATGAGTGTCTCATGCAAAAACATCCCGTAGAAACACCCAGAATAATGTTCGATCAAATACCTTGGTACCCATGGCCCAGTTAAGTTAACACAAAAAAATATATCATCATACTATCCAAAGAGACATAGGTGTTGTATTCTGTGTTCTCATTTTATTTTGTGGTATAAGTGGTTTAAATTTGGCAGACAGGCCATTGTGCTATTTCTTAGATTCCTCTGGAATTCAGAACTGGCACTTTGCCATCAGAAATGCCTAAAGCCATTATGCATATGTGTTTTTGGTTAAGTTAGTTAATGAGATCCCATTTTCTTGGAAGCGTTTATGTTCCTTAGAGGAATGAAGTATGCTCTCTGAGAAATTATTTGCTTATCCTAGGATTGCACCTATTATTATAATCATGATATAGAACGAACTGTAGACATTAAATAGTATGGTCATGTCTATACAACAGCAAATATTTCAGCTAGGAATAAAATGGTACATGAGGAATGGGAGGCCCTTTATTATAGATCTTTAAGTGACTATTTCAATTCAGAATGAAAGGGTAAGGGAAATCAAAATGAAGGGTAAGTATCAAAATGAAGGCATTAAGAGAGAAAGGAGATAGAAAAGGGATTTTAAAAAGAGGAAGGAACTAAAAAATTAGGGTCTATTTGTCTGTGTAAAATGTTCCTGACATTTCTCTTTAGAGCAAGGTTTTATTGCTCTGCACAGGAGATGGTTCACAGTGGGCACTCTGGTCACCCGAAGGCTGACTACTAAGAGTTAAAGGTGGTTTTGCTGAACGATCTTTCCTTTATTCCACCCTCTTCTAGACTCTCATCTTCCTATGCACCCTACCGTTGCATATTTCATTCCGTTGCCTTCCATATTCCATTCAAGGGCTAGGCCATTAAAAAAAAATCACTGAAAAAAACCAGATTATAATGGTAAGAAGGGGGAATAAGACTCCTTCCAAGTGAAGAAATTGAATATTCCCTTTCCCCGGAGACACTTCCCAAGGATAAAGGATTAAATTCTAGCTCACATTTCTTTAAAAAAGGAAAAAATGATAAAAGGGTACTTTTTAAAAATGTAATTCAGGGAAGTATGATCTCTGAATCTCAATAAGTCCCACAGGCTGCATTAGGACACTGAAACTTTCTGGTTAACAGACATCCTTGCTAATATAAGAAAACATGCCGTAGACTTAAGGGATTTATGTACATATAAAGCAATATTTATTTACACATAAATGTATACTTCCTTGTACAATACAGCAAGTCATATTTTCATAAGTTTTTTTTTCTTTTTTATGCTCCCACTTTTCTTGGGTCTGACACAAGATCTAGATTCACTGTCAAAACAGCTGGGAAAATTCTGGGAAAGAAGGGGAGGGAAAGTAAGAGATTTAGTACTTATTAGTTAGTGATATGCTGAGGGTAACGGTCATTCTGCCAGGCTGTCCCCAGCCACTCTTCATGAGCTCTGGAATGGGGGAGGTAAATTTTTCTTAAAATTTACTACACCCTTGGGGCACCTGGGTGACTCAGTTTGTTAAGCATCTGCCTTCAGCTCAAGTCGTGATCTCAGGGTCCTGGGATCGAGCCCCATGTCCAGCTCTCTGCTCTGCCAGGAGTCTGCTTCTCCCTCTCACTCTCCCTCTGTGTTCTCCCTCTCTCTGTCTCTCAAATAAATAAATAAAATCTTAAAAATAATTTTACTGCACCCAGGAACAGATATCTTAAAATAATATTGGTTATATCTTAGTGAGGATTATGATGATCCAGAACAAGGACTAGAGGATCTAAAGGAAAATTGGGTGGACACTAAAGTAAATTCCACTGATGTCTTGATTTTGTTTGTATTCAACAAATATTTATTGATAGTCTATTATGTTTCAGGCACAGTTCTAGCTACTGAACAAGAGGGATCTGCTTTCATGGACTAATACTTGTTCTTGGTAGTGGGGAAACAGTATATATATATATATATATAATAAATTATAAATAAATAACTAAATAAATATATATATATGTATATATATATATGAAGAGAGAGATTATCAAGTAGTGATACCAACAGAATGATAAGTAGAACTACAGATTTTTGTCAGGGACGAGCTCACTAAATGAACTTGGGACTGATGTCTGAATGATCAGAAATGGCAGGCAGAGCTCACACCAGACACTTGCCTCACTTCATCCAGTCCGTTGGATCATACAGTGGGATTTAAATTTCAGAAACTATTAGACTAGATAAAATTGAAAGATCATTAAGTTGTGTAAAACTCTAAGATGCAGGTAGCCTTGCTTTTTTGGGGGGGGTGGTAGGGGCAGAAATACTAAAAATACTCACGTTTTTACTGACAGAATAATCATAACTTTATTGAACTCTTATTCTATCCCAGGCACTGTCTATTATTTTGTTTGATTCTCACAACAATCCAATGGTTTAGGGCCTGTTGGTGGAACCCTGTCACCTCTCATCCCTCTAATTCCTAATTTTTGGCACAAAGCATTTCTACAGTAGGAAATGCCTTTACATGGCCTTCAGTCTGTCTACTTAGTTCTATAATTTATCATCTGTCACCTGTCTTCGGAAGTAAAAGTTATGAAAGAGTATTTGCCCTTCCATAACGCTTTCTGGTAATTTCTATTTGAGTCTACTCTATTTCATGGTTTAATAAATACTGTTCAGTAGTAACTAAATTGATTTACATCTCATTTTTTCTCAGCTTTACTAAGGTCTCATCGACAAATAATGTTGTAAACTATTTAAAGTGTGTAACATGGGGGCACCTGGGTGGCTTAGCCGGTTAAGCCTCTGACTCTTAATTTTGGCTGAGGTCATCATCTCGGGATCGTGGGATCGAGCCCAGTGTCTGGCTTCTCCCTCAGGAGCGAGTCTGCTTGAGATTCTCTTCATCTCTCCCTCTCCCTCTGCCCCTCCCCTGCTTGTGCCCTCTCTCTCTCTGAAATAAATAAATAAACCTTTAAAAAATAAAAAAAACTGTACAACATGATCTGATATGCATACATATTGTGAAAGGATTTCCCTACTGTCTGGTTCATTAACACATCTATCACCTCACATATTTACTGCATATTTTATTCATTCATTCATTCATTCATTCATTCATTCATTCATTCATTTATTGGTGAGATCCTTTAAATTCTACTCAGCACATTTCAGTTATGCAGTATAATGTTATCAGCTATAGTCGCCATGTATTCATTAGATCCTTAGATTCTATTTATTGTTCATCTCATAACTCTTAAGTTTGTACCTTTTTTACCAACTTCTGCCTAGTCCCCTTATTCTAAGCCCCTAGCAGCTGATTTTCTACTCTCTATTTCTATGAGTTTCACTTTATTTTGAGCTTTAAAAAAATCTGCATGTAAGTAAGATATAAGTAATACCATGCAGTATTTGCCTTTCTCTGTCTGGGTTATTTCACTCAGCATAAATGCCCTTACGCTTCATCCATGTTGTCACAAATGATTTTTTCTTTTTTAAGACGGAATAATATTCCATTGTATATACAGGTGTATGTGTGGATATATACACATGCATATACGCACATCTTTTTATCACCCTTTGGATATATATCAAGAAATGGAATTACTGGATCATCTTGTAGTTCTATTTTTAATTTCTTGAACCTTCATCCCATTTTCTATAGCGACTCTACCAGTTAACATTACTGCTAAGAGTGCACAAGGGTTTCCTTTTCTCCACATCCTCACCACTGTTTGCTCTCGTCTTTTAATAATAGACATCCTAGCAGATGTGAGGTGATATGTCCTTGTAGCTATAATTTGCATTTCCCTGATGATTAATGATGTTAAGCACCTTTTCATGTGTCTGTTGGCCATTTGTATATCTTCTTTGGAAAAATGTCCATTTAGTTTCTTTTTTTAAGATTTTTTAATTTAAATTCAATTTAATTAACATATAGTATATTATTCGTTTCAGAGGTAGAATTTAGTGATTCATCAGTTGTATATAATACCCAGTGCTCATTTAATCAAATGCCCTCCTTAATGCCTATCACCCAGTTACCCCATCCCCCCAACTCACCCCTCCAGCAACCCTCAGTTTGTTTCCTATACTTAAGAGTCTCTTATGGTTTGTCCCCCTCTCTGTTTTCATCTTATTTTGTTTTTCCTTCCCTTCCCCTATCTTCATCTGTTTTGTCTCTTAAATTCCACATGAGTGAAATCATATGGAATGTCTTTCTCTGACTTATTTCACTTAGCATAATACCCTCTAGTTCCATCCATGTCATTGCAAATGGCAAGATTTCATTCTTTTTGATGGTTGAGTAATATTTCATCACATGTATACATATACATATATGCCACATCTTCTTTATCCATTCATCTGTTGAAGAACATCTGGGCTCTTTCTATAGTTTGGCTATTGTGGACATCGCTGCTATAGACATTGGGGTGCAGGTGCCCCTTTGGATCACTACATTTGTAATTTTGGGGTAAATCTCTAGTAGTGCAATTGCTGGGTCATAGGGTAGCTCTACTTTTAACTTCTTGAGGAACCTTCATACTGTTTTCCAGAGTGGCTACACCAGATTGCATTCCCACCAACAGTGTAAGAGGGTTCTTCTTTCCCCACATCCTCACCAACATAGGTTTGTTTCCTGAGTTGTTAATTTTAGCCATTCTGACCAGTGTGAGATGTTGTCTCATTGTAGTTTTGATTTGTATTTCTCTGATGCCGAGTGATGTTGAGCATTTTTTCATGTGTCTGTTGGCCATTTGTATGTCTTTGGAGAAAAGTCTGTTCATGTCTTCTACCCATTTCTTGATTTTTTTGTTTTTTTGGGTGTTGATAAGTTCTTTATACATTTGTTTATTTTAAATATTTTTTCTATTGAGTTGTGTTTCTTGTGTATTTTGCATATTAACTCCTTATGAGATTGGTGACTTGCAAATATTTTTCTAATTCCATAGGTTGCCTTTCATTTTGTTTATGGTTTCATTAGCTATACAGAGGCTTTTTAGCTTGATATAGTTCTACTTGTTTCTGCTTTTGTTGCCTTTGCTTTTTATGTTATTATTCATTTTTGAAAATCACTGGTATGTATAATAGTATAATATAATATCTATTATAATAGTATAATAGAAAATCATTGCATTTTGCTTCAGACAGATCAGGATTCAAATTGCTTATAGCACATTACAATCAAGTATGCTACTATATTGCTTGCAGTACATTAGTTCATTGATCCTAATATTAAAAAAAAACATTTACTCACTTCGAATTTTGAAAAAAAAATATCATTTTAATGCTCTGTTTTATCATCTATAACAAGAAGTTAATAAAAGCAACTATTTTAAATAGTTTTGGTAGAGAATAAATGAGATAATGCATATAAAGCATATAAAAGCATATAAATCTGATACAGATTTGTACTAATATAGTAAATGTTCAATAATTGTTATCTGTCATTTATTTTTATCATTTTAAATTTCCTCCTCTTTAAAATAATTACATGTTTTCAGGTATTATTTTCCAGTTATTATCCTACTTTTCTGTTTGCCAAAAAGAATCAACTGTTATGCATAATAATGAACATGGGTCATTAATTTAATCACATGCCATATCTTTGCTTAATTTGGGGTGAAGTTCTATTTTACACTACATGCCTTACTTCATTCTGACATATGAACTAAAGGATTTCCAAAGCAAAATATCTTAAGGTAATATAAAGGAGCCACTTCCAGATGGGCCTAATTTGTAAATTATTTGTCCTTAATCACTTCTAGATAGATACTACAATAAAAAAATAATATACAACCAATGTAAACGATAGTGTTCAAATTTTGATTTTATTACTTAATATTCTCCCAGTGGTGCCTAAGTATGTATGATATTTCGTTCTCAAACATTCAAAAAATGATTGCCAGTGATCCAAACATCAGTCTGTTGTCCATATTGGTGAGTTAAAACACACTAAATGATATCAGGGAGTACTAAGTTAGTTACTAAAGTAAACATTCTGATTTCCTTTGATCAGTCAGATAATTCTGAAATATAAACTCCAGAGAGTGTATGTGTTTCCATGTTGATAGTTTTGTTTTTTTATTATTGCTTTAATGCACGTTCAGAAACAAAATATTTAAGCTTCCAAATAGCAAATATTGATACTCTTATAAAGTATTAAAAAATCTTATGTTAAATGTAAAACTACAAAAGTGTAATTCTTATCTAAAATTATTTATGCTTTTCTGACTAGAAAGTACAAAGAATTTCATTTTTCATGTAGATTAATTTCATAAAACACTGTATTTCCTTTTCATTTATTCATTTCTTTCCTTTCTCCCAGTAAACACTCCCAGCTCCTTGTGAATTTACCAGGTGATTCATGGGTTACTACATTGCTTGTACTACATTAGTTCATTAATACTAATATTAAAAAATAGAACTGTACTTTGCTAAAATGTATCATGGTAAAATTCTACTTGCCTGCTCTTTGAGATGACCCTCAGATGTGGGGTAAAAGTCACATAATGGCATGATTTAGTGGCCTCTGGGTTATTCCAGTGTCAATGGGCTGTGGCTAGCCTATTCAGCTTCAAGGCAAGAGATGCACAATGGCATGCTTAATGTTGAAAATCATAAAGTTCTTGAATAGACTCTCAAGTTAATAACATGGATTCCTCAAAATGATAACATTCATGTTTGTTCTATAGTTGTTATACTGAATAGTCAGTAATTGTTTGTTGCTCCATGGGAAAATTTTATTTAGAATGTTCACTTCTGGCTGGCTCTTTTACAATGTGCTTTATAGATTAATACATGTTAAGGATAAAATCTCTTCCACTGATTATTTTAGAACTAATTCCTGGTTATAAGTCATTAGCACACATCTATAAAAATAAAAAATGTAGCATATCTAGTAGTTTGGTTTATTATGCTTAGTTCATGAGTGAAACAAGTTTAATATTGTCATACCTTAAGTTGACCACTATTATGAAAAGACCAAGCATAATTAGAATTAACTACTATTGTATAATGCTTTAGGATTGGCAAAAGTTTTTCTGTGGATAGCATCCTGTGAAATATCGATCTTACAAAAATGATCAATGACTCAAACACATCAGTTATTTATCAGTGCCTTATATGTGGTTTCTCACCACTAACTTATTGGTTATTTATTTACTACCATTATTTGTATACATTATAGGCTTAAAAACATTAGATCACTTTCCCAAAACCTTTTGCCTTGTAAGTGGCAGATACAGAACTTGAACCCCAGTCTGTCTGATTTCAAAACTATGCTCTGAAACAAAATTATCAAATCACTTTATTTAATTGCATTGAAAGAAGACTTCTTTGTGGTATGAGTAAATTTTAATGTTTAAGGAAGTGTAATGTGCAAGAAAAAACAGTCTATGTTGCTTTAAAGGTAAGATCTCCCCAGGACTAATGAGGTTAAAAGTGAAGCAAGTTTTAACTCAGTATAAAGTAGAATATTCTAATAAGTAGTGCTTGTCAACAATAAATCAGGTTGTTTTTTTCAATATTTTTTATTGTGGTGAAACACACATAAAATTTACTACCTCAACCATTTTTGAGTGTACAGTTCAGTGGTATTTAGGTACAGTCATAATGTTTTGCAACCATCACCATCTTCAATCTCTTTCATCTTGTAAAACCAAAACTTCATACCATTAAACAGTAACATCGCCACTCCCCTATTCCCCCAACCCCTAGCAACTACCATTCTACTTTTTGTCTCTATGATTTTGACTACTTTGAGTATATATGGAATCATATATGTAGAATCATATAGTTTATGCTTTTGATGACTGGCTTTTTTCACTTTGCATAATGTCCTCAAGGTTCATCCATGCTGTAGCATGGGTCAGAATTTTCTTCCTTTTTGAGACAGAATAATATTTCATTGTATGTATATTCCACATTTGTCTTAATCCATTCATCTGCTGATGGGCACTTGGGCTACTTCTGCATTTTAGCTATTGTGAATAACACTGCAACACGAATTTGTAAATATGTGTTGGAGACCCTGCATTCAATTCTTTTGGTTGTATACCCAGAAATGGAGTTTCTGGATTGTAATTGCAATTCTGTTTTTAATTTTTTGAGCCACTCCCTTAGGGGTTGTGCCCATTTTACATTCCCATCAACAGTGTACCAGTGTTCCAGTTTCTCCACATCCTTACCAACACTTGTTATTACTTTTTTTTTTTTTTGAGTGTCAGACTGTTTGGAAGTATGCAAGCAATCTCTCAGGGAAAAGAAAGAAGCAATGTACCTGGTGTGATTCAGACAGTGATCATTGAATGGCTTTTAAAGATTTATTATTCTAAGGGGTGGGCAGAGGGAGAGGGAGAGAGGGTCTTTTTTAAAAGATATTATTTATTTATTTGAGAGAGAGAGTGCACAAAGGGGGGAGGGTCAGAGGGAGAAGCAGACTCCCTGCTGAGTGGGGAGCCTGATGTGGGACTCGATCCTGGGACTCCAGGATCATGACCTGAGCCAAAGGCAGTCGTTTAACTGACTGAGTGACCCAGGCGCCCCTTGGGGGAGAGAGGGTCTTAAGCAGACTTCTCTCTGAGCACAGAGCCTGACAAGGGAATGGAACTCACGACCCTGAGATCATGGCCTGAGTTGAAACCAAGAGTGAGATGCTTAACTGACTGCGCCGACCAGGTGCCCCCTTAAGTGACTTTTAAATATTAGATTCTATGTTGTGTACATACTGAAAATGGATTTATCACTACTAGGCATGTTGAAATAAATTAACTACAGAAAGTAAATGACTATGGAGGACACACTCAGGTCTCTATTAAATATCCCTTAAAGTCCATAGTAGATAGTTGTGATTAAAGGAGCTATTCTGGGGACACCTTGGTAGCTCAGTTGGTTAAGCATCTGCCTTCAACTCAGGTCATGATCTCAGGGTCCTGGGATCGAGCCCTGAGTTGGGCTCCTTGCTCAGCAAGGAGTCTGCTTCTTCCTCTCCTGCTCTCTCCCAAATAAATAAATAATATCTTTAAAAAAATAAAGGAGCTATTCTAATAATTAAATATAATTGTTATGCTTTTATCTCTCCTCAGCTGTAAAAGGTATAAGGTATTCCCTAGAACACAAAACTGAGAGAATGGGTGCTTAGAAGCTTGTAGGGAGAATGAAGGCACCTGCTGGAATGTACTGAGTGCCTTACCATCACTAAATATTACAGGCGTTCATTACACAATGTGCAGCCAAGCTGTGTTTTACAGACAGAGGGAGGAATTTCATGCAGAACTCTGTACATAATAAGTAAAGAATATATAATACTTTAGGTTTCTCACCTCACATTATTTCAGTTAGAGATATGCTAAGGATAGTTTTGCTGTTATTTCTGTCGCTGTTGCTTGATATGAAATAACAAACATCATCTTTGTGATTCTATGTATTTCTAGCTCCAGTGTTGTGAGATACTTTTGAGTTTAATGCTTTTTTTATTATTTCTGTTATGAGAGATATATTAAACATATTCTTTTGGCAGTAAGATCAAGATGTTTTATATCCAAGAATATAAATATCTCTAAATTGCTTTTAGTTTCCCTATTTTCTTGGGGCTTCTGTTATTATTTCTCAGGACTGTTAGTTTTGTGTCTTCTGAATTTTAATAATTGAATGGAGTCAAACTCCAATTTACTTTTCTGAATTATTGTTTTTCTTTTATTATACAAGTAATACACTTACTTAGTAAGTAAATAATTCAAGGAGCTCAGAGTACAAAAAGATCAAAGTTCCTCCACTGAGCTCCTGTCCCTCTCCATGGAGCTCACCTATTTTCTCTTCTCCCTGTGGTCACATTCATATCCCAAATAATATATTTCCACTTTAATTTGTTGTTATATCAACTATTAGCTATAGGTAATCGGAAATCACTATTATAACAGATAACAGGTTTTGCTCCAGTTACTCTAACCTCACCTTACTTCCTTACCTCCTCCCACTGCTGCCAATATTTGCAATTAGAGGGTGGGATGGAAGAGGAACAGGTTCATGCAGAGAGGTCATGGTTTGGTTCTGAATGTTTTAAAATTCACTGGAGATACCAAAGAGATTATATCAAATTGTATTAATGAGTCTGGAGTGGACTCTGCCACTGTAATACTAAAGCAACCACAGACAAGACATAAATGTCTATTTTCTGATAAAACTTTATTTATAGACACACATGTGAACTTCATATATTTCTCACTTTTTATGAACTACTATCCTTTTAAAAAATTTTTCCAGTGATTAAAAATTGTAAGAACTATTCTTAGCTCTGGGCCATACAAAACTAGGCAAGGACCTATCCATTCCCTGGTCTATAAAGTATAAGATATCTGAGGAGGTAGATGGGACTGGGATTTTCAAAGAAGGGAGAGTAGTGGGGATTAGTCGTAAATTTAAGACAAAGGTTCAAATTCTTGCTTCCCCGCTGAGTAGCTCTGTGACCATGTGAAAGTTACTTAGGTGTTCTGGGCCCAGTTTTCTCATGTGGATAACAAGTAGCTACCTCATAGTATGATAGTGAGGAATAATTGAGATAGTGTATGTAATATGGTTTGTGCAAGGCTTAGCACATCAGTCAGTATCATATAATAGGTTGATCTTTCCTTCAATACAAATACTATTATAAATATGTCTGAATTTTGGCATATTTGATCAACTATAAAATGTTCATAGTAAAACCAAAGGCTGTGACCTGACTGATTATTAGCTGTTGAGTTAAAGGTAGGCTAAAAGGGGTTTTGTTTAAAAATATAATAAATTAATTTCAACAAATGAACACAAGGAATTTATGAGAAGAAAAAATATAAGTATATTTATGTGTAATTATATATACATAGAGGAGATATAAATTGAGAATTTTTCTGAGTACATGGTTAATCATTTAGGGCCCGGCTCAGCAAACCAAGACCCACAGTGCTTTTATGCCCACGAGCTAAGAATGGTTTTAACATTTTTAAAGAGTTGTAAAAAGAAAAAAATAAAGAATATAGGACAGAGAATGTATTGACCCACAGAGCTGAATATATTTACTATTCTGATTTCTTTACAGAAAAATGTACTGATCCCTATTCCAAGTTTAGATAATTTAACTTTGTCTAATCTCTTGAGTCTAACCTAATCTCACTTTGAGTCAATTTTTATGTGTGGTCAGTTTACTATTAAAAAAAAAACACATATTCACTAATTTACAGTATTTCCAAATAAAATCATACTAGTAATGCAGAAAAATCTTAGGCAATGTGGTTAAACAACTTTTTTTTTAACCAATTTAAACAATTTGATAATTTTTCTTAGCTAATCCCTTCCTACATAGACTGTCAATATACAACTGCAGAAAAAAATATATTCCTAAAAGAACTAAATCCCAATTATTTAATGAATGATAGTAATATAAATTTATCAGGGACAATTTCTATGAATTCATTTAGCTCTTCTCTTTTACAACATTTTCCCTCCTTTTGTTTTCTCAATAATTCCCAGGGCCATGGGAAATAGAATATTATATAGTGTCTTGATTAATTTTTTAAAGTAGCTTCTTTTAGAACAAATCTAATGACAGTAAATAGTCCTTTGAGCTTTAAGTGCACGGAATAGTTTTTCTTTTATGTGGAGTTATATTATCATTGGAAAAAAAACAAAAGGAACATGTAAACTGGTTAAACAAATACAGAGGTATACCTGGGAGACTGATTTACAGCTTCAATTATTTGTTTTGTATTTGTATCTCTGTACTTGTCATTCTCATTGCTTCTTTCACTTTTGTTTTCCCCTTGAAAATTCTGTTGGATATGTATACTCTATCTTTAGATTCTTTTATAAAGATGAAATTTTGTAGGTGATTGTAGTGTTACTCCACAAACATCCTTTCATGTTTTATTAAATGGAAAATGTTTTAGTTTTTATTTTTGGTGCCCAATTCAGGAACATTAAAATGTGGCCATTATATATAATCACTCAATTTAATCATACTATAAAGTTCCTCAATGGAAGTTCAAAACAAGATAATTTTCTGATGAGAATTTGATCATCTCTCTTCACCTTTTGGCTCCCCCTCCCATTGCAGATCTAAAAATGCATAATACTTCTGTCCTGATTAGCTCTTTTGTTATCACAAGACTCCTGAGCACATAAGGATCACATTACCTCTTATACTCATTGTGTGTGTGTGTGTGTGTGTGTGTGTGTGTGTGTGTGACTTGTGTGTTACTTTTAAAATTTTGAAAGGGAAAAAAGTTACTGTTTTCCAGTGTAATTTCTCTCCTACTGATTTTTCTGTTCCAAAATGACAATATGACCATTATTAAATTCTTCACTTCTAAAGAACCCCATCTCATCTAGATTAAGTAGAGCTAATCTGTTGACTTTGAGTTTGGGGTGGGGGGAACTAGACAGCCATGCCAAGGATTGCCACTTGTTCTGTCTTCATTTGCCCATTCTGTATCATCTCTGTCCTGTGGAGCTCCTGGCCACTCAGCGAGAGACTACATTTTGAGCTGTATAGGTAAACATTGGCCACAGGCATGTTAGTGCAAGTGACATGTGCAAATTCCAGATAAGTATGTGAAAATGCTTACCCTCCACACACCCTTTTTCCCCTTTCAGGGACAAGAATGCAGAAGTATGATGGTGATCCAAGTTTGAGTGTGTAGGTGAGGGACAGCCACTCAAGACTAGTGAGTAAAGCAATAATATAGAAGTAACCACAATAACATCATAGAGCAAGTCACCTGATGGGCTAGGACTGCCTGCCAACTTTCAGACTGTTACATAAGGAAGAAGCAACTTCTCTGTTGTTTGAGTCATTTAATTCTGACTGTTTATTGTAGGATTAACCTTTATTCTAACACTCACTGATCTAACCATACTGTTTCTAACCATAATCTTTCCCTTTTCTCGGAAGAGGCAAACTAGGCCTCCCAAGACACTTTCCACCCATTTGAGAGGTAGCAGCCATATTGCAGGGTTGTAAGAGTTGTTTTGATACTTTCTCTCTGAACGAGAGTGATTTAAGGTCTAAGTTGAATATTGGAAAAAATTAAATCCTGAATGCAACATGACTTTTCTTATTATACATCCATATATCATCCTTTATATCACCATAATTATTCTAACTCTTCCAAAACACATATATGACATGAACATGTGTCTCTTATTAATGTCAAGAAATTCCTGAATTTAAAGATTAATGAGACGATATCTAGATTTTAGTGAATTTTTAAAAGATTTTGTTTACTTGAGAGAGAGCTAGCAAGCACAGGAGCAGGGGGGAGGGGCAGAGGGAGAGGGAGAAGCAGACTCCCTGCTGAGCAGGGAGCCCAGTGCAGAGCTCGATCCCAGGACTCCAGGATCATGACCTGAGCTGAAGGCAGACACTTAACCGACTGAGATACCCATGTGTCTGATTTGGGTACAGAACTGGTCTCTCTGAGGAGGTGACATTTGAACAAAGACCTAAGAAAGTGTGCACGTAAGCAAGAGCATTGCAGTGGAATAAAGTTGGCTGCAAATTCTGTGGTACTCCTCCTACTGAAAGATGGAGTCTATTTTTGAAGTTAGAGTTGGCAGGGTTTTAGATCCATTAGATGTGAGAAAGTTCAAGTATGACTTTCAATATTCTTTGCCTTCAGCAACTGACATAATCAGTCAATATATGTTTGTTATTTTGGATGTAGTGATTGGGGAAAATGAATGGTTTTGGTATAATACATAGCTCTATTTTACATATATTTTTTAAAGATTTATTTATCTACTTGAGAGAGAGAGTGAAGGATAGGGGCAGAGGGAGAGGGAGAGAGAAACTCAAGCAGACTCTGTGCTGAGCCTGCAGAACCTGATGTGGGGCTTGATCCCATGACTGCGAGATCATGACCTGTGCCAAAACCAAGAGTCAGTTTAATATGAAAAAAGAAAACTCACTCAACAAACCACCTCTTCCTACTGAATTAACACCTCTCGGAGGAATGTATGCTTGTAGCCATTACTGCTAAACTCAGTAACTTATTAGTTTCAACACCACAATGTGTGGACCTGGCTTCTCTCAGGAAACGGGAAACTTCCAAACACCTAGAAACTTTCCCTTGATGAGAGACAATACTTTCTTACTTACAGCCACTTGTTCCTGTCCACAGTGAATGCTCCCAAGTACATGGCAGGCTCCCTGGTTCTCCTTTGAAGAATCTGATCAGTTTGTTCCAGCTGAATCCCACTAACTCGGCAAGATGTGGTTGAAAAATGTCCACTCAGCACCCTGCATTCCAGCGGAGCTCTCATTTCTCTCATAGCAGGATTTGTGTTAGGATTTGTTTTTCTTGTTTTTATTTGTCAAGGGCTGGTTTGATCACTTTAGAGAGGAACAGAGAAGGTAGGCAAGAATTGGACAGATAGGGGCAAAGTGTTCCAGGTGTTACGGAACCTGGACTGGATGGCCGGCGGAAGAACCAAGCGGCACTGGGAGATCTTGGAGGATCAGAGGTTTATTTAATGCCAGTCAGCTCAGATGAGAGCGATCTCCAAAGCTCTGAGCCCCCAGCACAAAGCGGGCGATTTATACACTTCTATTTCCGCATCCTTGGCCCTTCTGGCGCGTGCGCGTGCACACGCACAGAGCGGGGCAGGGAGAAGAACCCAGATTGATTGGGCGCGGGGGGGGGGAAGCAGAGCAGGGAGAAGAACCCGGAAGAGCCCCGGGTCAGGTACTGGGACTCTCTGGCTGGCTTGGTCGTCCATCTTAAGACACAGATTTTCCTTATCACGGGTACCATGCATAAAAGGAACTGCTTTGGGAGGACGATTGAGGAGCACAGGCAGGCCACGTGGGGTGTCACAGTGCTAGGGGTGCTGGGCGGAGCCTGGAGGCTTATGATTTTTCACTAACTGGGTTTTTATTGCCTTTGAAATTTTGTCAGCAAAAACGCACAATAAGCACAAGTCAGTATACTTTTTTTGAATTAAGCAAAAAGATAAACACACCTATTGGTGTGTAACTATAGCACAGTTGGGAAGATAAACAGAGCTCTAGGAACTCCCGGGCCTCCTTCTGATGGCTGTACCTCCACTCTGAACTCCTGACCAGTGGGGAGCAGGGGGCTCCCACCTCAAGATTGCTGAAGATAAGAGTCGCCCCAAATTGCAGCGCTACATGAGAACTGACATCAGATGCAGTGATTAAGCACTGACCATTTTTCAAGCTTGGGAACGGCTTCCCTTTGCAGCTGCATGGCAGACTTTCGTATTTACGAGCACTTGGTGAGTACTGCGACAGGTTTATTATTTGTTGGCTTTCTCCAGCATTGCACAGTAAAAATTGTTTTCAAAGAGTATTCAAAAGTGGAGCTGGCTGTCATTGTAGCAAACCGAATCCATTCAGTGATATATTTCACTCTCTTGATGGATAACTGGCTCCATGGTTTGGCATTTCAGGAAAAGAGTGGAAATAGAACAAGTCTCAGAGATCATTAATCCTTTTTTTTCCTTCAGACTCCCCTGGGTAGCTGCTTGTGCCATTATCCACATTTCTTTCTGCTGATCTCAACAACTCCATGCTGGCCCCAAACATCACCAGGTGCCCCTTCCACGCACTGCGGTGTTCTTCTAATAGCTGTCTCTGTGCAGGCACTGGAGGGGCCACTTCCTGGGGAACATCCTCAAAGCCCAGGGTGGGGATGGCCACTTAGATCACAGCTTTTGAAAAGGAAATTTCCTGGCAGCTTTCCACACTCAAATGAGGAGCAGAGGGAAGTTTCGAGAACCCCTTTGCCGCTAGAAACAGCACAAGACACAAGAGGGTGTCAGGTTTGAAACGGGCGTTCACCTGCACATCCCGTGAATCCGTTTCCATGGCCTTTTGATATAATTATTCTTGATGTTCCACCTATTGTGCCGTGAGCTAGTGCGGAGGAGAGCCGTAACTGTTCATCTATTTGACAGCACTGAATAAACCTCCTTGCTGTCAGGCAGAGAGGCTGTTATTTTTTATTGCTGTGAAAAAGCTCAGAGTGTGCTGGATGAAATGTCAGGAATCATTAAACAAAATCAGCCCCCAAGGAAAGAGCAGTCAGTGATTATGAAAACCTGGTATCTTTAATTAATCAGAGCATGAAACTTCGGGGGATTAGGGTTGTGCGTGGGTTTGCGGTGGATGTGTGGAAATCTCAGAGCCCTTTCCCGGTGTGCCTCATTTCAAAAAGAGAACTCTAGCTCCAGATGGTCTCAACATCCGGAAGTCTCAGATCCTGCTGAGGATATAGGATGAAGTGTTTTTGTCACTTGCCAGGAAACTGGGGGCATTTCTTTGATGCTGAAAGTGTTAACTTTTGTAGAACATTTAAATTAAATGCAAATATCCTCTTCATCTGTCCTCTAGAGAGTAAAAACTTTCCCCCCCCCAAATTCTTCCCTTTCCCAATTGGGGTGTAAGTATTCTACACCTTAAAATTGCTTTAATTTCTATTGAGTGCGACTTTGTCTCTACATTAACATGTTTTATTGTTTGGGAAAAGTGCTTCCATAGGAAATTTTAAAAATGATATGGAGTAGAAAAGTGCATAAAATCTTTAAGTCTTTCAGTCAATGGGGATGAGTAATGATGGCTTGGGGGGATCCTTCCAGCATCCTCACTGACTGCTCAGGGAAGGCTTTGGGATTTGGGGATTCAAACAAGAGGAAATGCATGAGGCGTTATCTCAGCAGCTGTCAGGGAGAATTCTGGGTTCAGACTGATGCTGCTGTCTGCTCCTGAGGCACTCTCTAGAAGTTTTAAAAACAATCTACATTTCTATTTCCTAGTCTTACAATAAACGTGTATATTTGTTTTTGTGCATATTTGTTTTCTTTCCGAAACAGATGTGAAAAAGTTTAAAAAATCCTGTGGCAGGCTGAAAACCTGGATTTTCCTGTATTGTCAATATGTTCTGACTTTCAAGAAATTAGCTGCATTAAGGTACAATTTACATACAATAAAATTAAAGCATCTTTTTTTTTAAAGATTTATGTATTTATTTATTTGAAAGAGAGAGAATGAGAGAGAGAGAGCACATGAGAGGGGGGAGGGTCAGAGGGAGAAGCAGACCCCCCGCTGAGCAGGGAGCCCGATGTGGGACTCGATCCCGGGACTCCAGGATCATGACCTGAGTCAAAGGCAGTCGCTTAACCAACTGAGCCACCCAGGCGCCCTAAAATTAAAGCATCTTAAGCCTATAGTTGATGGGCTTTGATAGATACAGATCTTCATAGAACCACAAGCACAATCAAGACATAGAACTTTTTCATTGCCTCAGAGAGTTCATCTGTACTCCTTTGAAATTAATCTTCTTCCTCACACCCCACCCCTGGCAACTACTGATTTCCTTTTTGTCGCTGAAGTTTTGCTTTTTCTAGAATGTTATTTATATAGTATAGAGTCCGGGTTCTATCATTTAGCATCTTGCTTCCTAGGTTCATCCATATTATTTCATATCCTAGCAGTTCCCTTTTTATTGAGGAGTGCTGTTTCATTGAATAGATAGATCACAATGCATTAATCTGTTCACCAGTAGATGGACATTTTGGTTGTGTCCAGTTTTTGGCTGTTATGAATAAAGATGTTATAATCATGTGTACAAAGAAGTTTATGTGCATATAATATACTCTACTCTTAACCTGCACTTTGGAGGCTGTACTTTGCTTATTAGGTTTTTGCCGGATAACCACTCTTCACTTGATGAGTAGAGGTTCCAGAATTGTCAGGGCTAATGGTTTGGCCACTTTAGGTCAGAAGCTGAAACTCAGAGTAATCACTCACCATTATGGACCAAAGTGTGCCCCCCAACTCCAGATTCATATGTTGAAATCCTAAGCCCCACCTCCCACCCCCATACTCAGATTATGATTGTATTTGGAGAGAGGACGTTCAAAGAGGTAATTAAAGTGAGGTCATGTGGAAGGCCCTATTCCAATGTGACTGCTATCCTTATAAGGAGAGAACATTAGGACAAAAACAGTATAACACCAAAGGACACAGAGAGAAGGCAGCCATCTTCAATTCCACAGCAGAGCCCTCAGAAGAAACCAGATCCGTTGACACCTTGATCTTGGACTTTTAGCCTCCAGAGCTGTGAGAAAATAAAATTCTGTTGTCTTAAGCCACTGAGTCTGTGGTACCTTGTTATGGCATTCCTAGCAAACTAGTAAGACTCATTAATTCAGTAAACATTCACAGCAAACAGTTTGTGCCAGACACTGCTCAAGGCACTGCGGGTATAGATAATACCCTGTTTGCACAGAGCTTAAATCAGTAGGTGAAAACAAACAGTAGGCAAAAAAAAAAAAAAAAAAAGACAAAACAAAACCCCAAGACAATATGGGGTGGCATTAACAGCTGTGATGGAAAGAAAACAGGGTAATGCAGTACCAAGTAATTGGGGGCCACTTCAGACTAAGGTTCAGGAAGGCCTCAGGAAGATATTTAAGTTCAGAACTGAGTGATGATGAAGAGCCAAGCCCAAGATGATCCAGAGGAAGAGGAATCCAGGTAGTGAGAACCCTAAGTGCAAAATGCCATAGGAAAGTTGATAAAATTTATCGAATGTCTGATTTCTATCCAGCAGGATTCCAGGCTCTTGACATACATTATCTCTAATTCTCATCAGAGCCCTGTAAACAGCTATTTCTGTTTTTACAAATGAGGACACTGAGGCTGATTGGTAAAAAGACTTGTACACCCACAGACATACACCCATGACACATAAAAGTACAAACTTGGGTATACTCTATCTGAATGAACCTTTGCATGTTAGGCCAGTGGTCTCTAAACTGGAGAATGTCTATCCTAAAGGTAAACAAAGACTTCTTGGGTGCTGTTAGGAAAAATAATTTCCAGATTCTATCTTTGTTTGTTGTTCCTAAAATTGATCTTTCTGTGAACATGTCTGAAATGAAAGAGCTTGCCTTGTCTTTCCTGCCACCCCTTTTACAAAAGGGAAAGAGCATCTCTCTCTATCTCTGTCTTTCATGTGTGTCATCCAAGGATATAAAAGCAAGGGAACAGCCATAAAGGAAGAGTCTGAAATGTTGTTGGTGTTGAGAGAGCGTGTGGCTCAGATGACTTGGTGAAAGTACTTGTACAAGTCAGGTACCTTCCACTTTGCTCTAAAGGAGAGCCTGTTGGATTATTAACAGTGCTTGTTTTTAATGATAAATGACTATGAAATTTCTTTCAAAGATTTATTATTTGAGAGAAAGAGAGAGAGCATGAACGGAAGGAGGGGCAGAGGGAGAGAATCTTCAAGCAGACTCCCTGCTGAGCGTGGAGCCAATTCAGGGCTTCATCTCAGGACCCATGAAATCAGGACTTGAGCCAAAACTGAGAGTCGGATGCTCAACCAACTGAGCCACCCAGGCACCCTATGAAATTTTTAATAGATAATTCAGAAGGATTTTTTTTTAATTGTCATGGTTATGACCAAACTCTCCCCATTTTCATATATTATTTATGTGAGTAAGGTTTTCAGAGATTGCATCTATAAAAATGTGGGAATAAAATCGATGTTGAATTTCATCGCAGTCCAGCAGTAATAACCACGGTGATATGTCCCAGTCAAAAACTAAATAGGTAGGGTGCCTGGGTGGCTCAGTTGGTTAAGCGACTGCCTTCGGCTCAGGTCATGATCCTGGAGTCCCGGGATTGAGTCCCGCATCAGGCTTCCTGCTCAGCAGGGAGTCTGCTTCTCCCTCTGACCCTCTTCCCTCTCATGCTTTCTATCTCTCATTCTTTCTCTCTCTCAAATAAATAAATAAAATCTTTAAAAAAAAAAACTAAATAGGTAAACCAGCTCCATCTATTTTATTAAGAGATGTATTTTCAATGAAAATTGACTTTAGGTTTGTTAATTAAACATTAAAAAATATATTTATGTTTGTTTATTTGAGTTCTAATAATAATTGTCATGAAAACTCAATTCTGAGGAAATCTTAAACACTTGGAGAATTAAGGTCACATAAAATAAGAATA
Source organism: Zalophus californianus (assembly GCF_009762305.2). Classification (NCBI taxonomy): domain Eukaryota; kingdom Metazoa; phylum Chordata; class Mammalia; order Carnivora; family Otariidae; genus Zalophus; species Zalophus californianus. Next base: position 183,308,251 of record NC_045596.1, read on the forward strand.
AAACATTTCCGTTTATATTTAGGGTATCATCTGAAATATATGATTGATCAATAAAAGGTATTTATTTTATTTTATTTTATTATTTTATTTAATTTTGTTTTGTTTTGCTAGTCACCATACAATACATCATTAGTTTTTTTTCCATCTTTTTATTGTTATGTTAATCACCATACATTACATCATTAGTTTTTGATGTAGTGTTCCATGATTCATTGTTTGTGCATAACACCCAGTGCTCCATGCAGTATGTGCCCTCCTTAATACCCATTAGCGGGCTAACCCATCCCCTCCCACCCCCCTCCCCTTCTAAAACCCTCAGTTTGTTTCTCGGAGTCCATAGTCTCTCATGGTTCATATCCCCCCCTTCATTTTTCCCTTCCTTCTCCTAATGTCCTCCATGCTTATTCCTCATGTTCCACAAATAAGTGAAACCATATGATAATTGACTTTCTCTGCTTGACTTATTTCCCTAAGCATAATCTCCTCCAGTCCCATCCATGTTGATGCAAAAGTTGGGTATTCATCCTTTCTGATGGCTGAGTAATATTCCATTGTATATATGGACCACCTCTTATTTATCCATTCATCTGTTGAAGGGCATCTCGGCTCTTTCCACAGTTTGGCTATTGCGGACATTGCTGCTATGAACATTGGGGTGCATATGGCCCTTCTTTTCACTACATCTGTGTCTTTGGGGTAAATGCCCAGTAGTGCAATTGCTGGATCATAGGGTAGCTCTATTTTTAATTTTTTGAGGAAACTCCACACTGTTTCCAAAGTGGCTGTACCAACTTGCATTCCCACCAACAGTGTAAGAGGGTTCCCCTTTCTCCACAACCTTTCCACCATTTGTTATTTCTTGCCTTGTCAATTTTTGCCGTTCTAACTGGTGTAAGGTGGTATCTCAGTGTGGTTTTGATTTGAATTTCCCTGATGGCTAATGCTGATGAAGATTTTTTCATGTTTCTGTTAGCTGTTTGTATGTCTTCTTTTGAGAAGTGTGTTCATGTCTTCTGCCCATTTTTTGACTTGATTATTTGTTTTTTGGGTGTTGAGTTTGAGAAGTTCTTTATAGATCTTGGAAATCAGTGCTTTGTCAGTAGTGTCATTTGCAAATATCTTCTCCCATTCTGTGGGTTGCCTCTTTGTTTTGTTGACTGTTTCCTTTGCTGTGCAGAAGCTTTTTATCTTGATGAAGTCCCAAAAGTTCATTTTTGCTTTTGTTTCACTAGCCTTTGGAGATGTATTTTGAAAGAAGTTGCTATGGCCAATGTCGAAGAGGTTACTGCCTATGTTTTCCTCTAGGATTTTGATGGATTCCTGTCTCACATTGAGGTCTTTCATCCATTTTTGAGTTTATTTTTGTGGATGGTGTTAGAGAATGGTTGAGTTTCATTCTTCTGTATATAGCTGTCCAGTATTCCCAGCACCATTATTGAAGAGACTGTCTTTTTTCCTTTGCATTTTTTTTCCTGCTTTGTCAAAGATTATTTGACCATAGAGTTGAGGGTCTGTATCTGGGCTCTCTATTCTGTTCCATTCAAAATTCCAATGACATTTTTCAAAGTGCCAGAACAAACAATCCTAAAATTTGTATGGAATCAGAAAAGACCCTGAATCACCAAGGAAATGTTGAAAAAGAAAAACAAAGCTGGGGGCATCATGTTGCCTGATTTCAAGCTATATTACAAAGCAGTGATCAGCAAGACAGCATGGTACTGGCACAAAAATAAAAGGTTTTTGAGCATAAGTACATTACATAAAAATAATATTCTGTGAGAACAAAAATGAATTTAAAGAAGAAAGAGTAATATAAAATTTCTGGCTGTTACAAAAATCATTTTTAGAATTATAAATTTTATATGGTATTTGAATTTCACTGGATATATTTGAATGAATAAGTTAACCATTTAGTTAAAATTTTCAGGATTAGAATATGCTGGAAATGATATCTTTTGCAGCCATTTGAATTTAGGATACATTTTTTAAAATGTCAACTCAAGTCTTCTGTTCAACATGTCAAAGCTTGGATCCTAATTTCAACCTAATCTTGTTGCATTCTACATTTGTCTTACTAATAACCTTGTTTGTACCAGAGGTATCCATCCTCAGTCTACTTGGTTCAGAGAAAGGCACTCTTTGTTCATCTGTCCTTCTCAGAGTATTAGCCCTTTCTACCTCAGTAAACATTCTCCTTGGTGGCTTATGGTGTGAATAGTACATGTAAACAGGGTTATGTTTTTATGATGCATGAGGCAAAATATGCAGTACTTAATAGCTCAATTTATAATTGGAATCCAGACTCTACATCTTCAATGTAGTGAAGATGTAGTACTGTCTAGTACCAAAAAGCCTGGTACTGTTTTTTGGATACTTTTTAACTTTTAATTTCTATGTGCCTCAGTTTTTTTTTTTTTTTTTTTTTTTCATTTTGAAATGAGGATAATCATAGCAATTACTTCATGGGGGTTGTGAGGAATAAATAAGTTAATATATGTAAAGTGCTTTGAGGATTGTTTAATACAAGAAACGATATTACCACATATTCTGCATATGGCTGGGAGAGATACTTGCTACTTTATTAGTCACCTCTGTCAGTCTCTATGGATACTATAAAAATCACTAAAATTTAATGAATACATGTTATCATTTCTCTTAGAACTATAATTAGGCCTTCAACACAATTCTATGCAAAATAAATTTAGTTCCATACAAAATAAGCCTTTTAGGTACTGTTTCGATTCCATTTGAGTACAAAGTTCATCTACTTTCTTTTTCAAATGTAGTTTTTTCTTTTCTTCCTTCCTTCGTTCCTTCCTTCCTTTTTTCTTTCTTTCTTTCTTTCTTTCTTTCTTTTTCTTTCTTTCTTTCTTTTTTTTTCTTTCTTTTCTTTTCTTTTCTTTTCTTTTCTTTTTTCTTTTCTTTCTTTCTTTTCTTTTTTATAACTAAAGGTATGTTTTCCATAAGACATTGGGAGACTTTTCATGACTGAAGGAATGATTTAGAGTTTGTCTGTTTACATTGGAATTAAAGAAATTGTCAAATTACCTAGTGATTGAACAGCCTTCTTCTTTTGAAGAGCTGTAGATTTTGTTTTGTTTTCTAATAAAAACTGAATAGTCTTCTTACATATGTGTGTAGAGATTAAACAGAGATTAGTAGTCGAAAGTGCAGATTTAAATCTTCTGTTAGATATGGGTGGTAACCTCTTTTTCTAACCTAAGCCCCCTCAGTTTTTCTGTGACTCAGGTACACTGAATCCATTGCTCTTGGCTACTTTCAGTTAACTTTCCTTCTTCCCTCCCTCCCTCCCTTCTTCCTTCCTTCCTTCCTTCCTTCCTTCCTTCCTTCCTTCCTTCCTTCCTTCCTTCCTTCCTTCCTCCCTTCCTCCCTCCCTCCTCCCTCCCTCCCTCCCTCCCTTCCTCTCCTTCCTTCCTTGTTGTCTGTCTTCTTCCCTTGTCTTTCTTTTCTCCTCCCCCTCCCCCTTCCTCCTCTTATAGGATACCCTGAGTGGTGAAAGACTGAGTATACAGTCTGGATGTGCTGCTGCAGTAGGTACCAAATCCAAATACTTTGGTTAAAGTCAAGGTTTCATCATTCATCTGGCTTTACATGGCACAGGTATAATAGTTGGAGAGTTCAATACTGTTTACCTTGACTGCTCACCACTGGTAAAGCAAAGTCATCTAAAAATTTCTATTTTTTTAATATTTAAAAGAAGAGGATTGTGTAGCAATTAGGATATTATTCTGGAATAATTCATTTCATTGGATAGTATCCCTTTTACCTAAAATGCTAACATGCACCTCATTTGAACATTTCCAACAGATCTTTGAAAGACATGGTTTTTGCATTTCCCATTCTTGTGAGTTTCTGGAAGTCCAATTTTGGCTTAGTATTATAAGCATTTACTGTTTAGCAAGAAGTGTTTAACTTCCGGGCCACCTGGGTGATTCGGATGGTTGAGCGTCTGCCTTCGGCTGAGGTCATGATCCCAGGGTCCTGGGATGGAGCCCCGCATCGGGCTCCTGACTCAGAGGGGAGCCTGCTTCTCCCTCTCCCTCTGCCTCTCCCCCTGCTCATGCTCTCTCTCTCTCTGTGTGTCTCTGTGTCTCAAATGAATAACTAAAATCTTAAAAAAAAAAAAAAAAAGTGTTTCAGACTTCCTCTAATTCTGAAAGTTCTTCCAGTGGGACTTAATATAGTTGACATGAATTTAAATATTAAATTTTTTTAATATTAAATTGGTGATTTCATATAATTTTCTCCTGTTCCTTAAATTATTAAATTATTTTATTTTAATATAAACTAAAATACCATTAACTTAAAGTGTAATTAATTTGAACTTTGTTTTAACATTTAAAATGTTATTAATCAATTACAAGTAGTATTAATTCATCTCCTTAAATTATGTTTCTGATTAAACCAAGCACTATATGTACGTATTTTAATTATAAAAGATTCAAGCAATACATACAAAGTAATTGGGAGAAACTCTTCCTTCTTTCTATTTCCTTCTAATTCTAATTTTCCCAGAAGTATTATCATTGATAGGTTCTTGTGTATTCTTTCAAACATTCTTCTGACATATGACATATAGATCTGTGCTACGTTATACATTCTGGGCATTGACTGATACCTATTATTTTGGAGAGTCAAGTTGCCTTTAGTTCTTAGAAACTGTTTTCTATCATTTCTCCAATTATTTACACTTTCTACTTACACTGCCTCCCCATTTCTAAATTTTGTTGGAATTTTCTTCATGTTTCTAACACTGATACATTCTATACTCAGGTCTTTTGAATAGTTTAATGGAAGAATCTTTTCTTAATATTTCAACTAACTAATAAGTTTTTCAGTTGAGTACATTTTATTTTTTAGGTCATCTATTGTTCTGACAAACATTTTTTAAATTTCTGAGATCTTCATGTGTTTCTTTTCCATATATATATATATATGCAGTCTCCTCTAATATCCTTGTCATTATTAGCTATACTTAATAATTATATTGGCATGGGTCATATGGATCATTGAGTTTGGTATGTTTTTTGAATTCAGTGTGTTTTGTTTCTGGCACAGTTTTTGCTCAAATGCTTATGGAATTTTGATGGTTAGCTTATCTTTTTTTTTTTTTTTAATCCTATCCATTAGTCCATTCAGTTTATAGGAAGAGGACATGTGTGACTGCAGGTGAGGTGTCAAAATGTTGTGTGAGGGCTAATTGAGGTGTGCTAGCTCCCTGATGTAGCTAACTGGCCACTCTCATTTTCTTACTTAGGGAGACTCATTTCCTGCTTTCTCAGAGGTATGTGCTCTTCATGACCATTGCTCAGTAAAGGGGAAAAAGGTATAGGGGATAATAGCACCCAGGCACTTCTGTTGGTGACCATATTAATTACTCCTAATAACCATCTTGGGACATTTTTTATCTGTATGGTCTTAGGTCCGAGCTCCTCACAAACCACTCCTACATCAGTATCATTTTCTTCCTGATTATCATTGTTTGCAACTTCTTTCCACCAACTAACCCCCTGCTCCCATTGGCTTAATATACTTTTTTTCTTTAGGAATTCTGCAGACCTTTTTGTGCTCTTTCTTGTTTCTTGATTTTTTTTCTTTTTTGAAAAAATATTTACCATTTTATGAGAAGATGATGGCTTGTTCAATCTAACTTCTTTCCTTTTTTCAGCTTTATTGAAGTATAACTGACAAATAAAAATTGTATATATTGAAAGTGTACAACTTGATCAATCTGACTTCTTGATTCAGTTTTGTTTATTTCTTGAATTTTCAGCAACAATTAATATATAGTATGCTTTTGGGTTTTACATTTTTTCTTAACAGAACTGGCTCACAGCAAAATGATGAGAACTAGACAAAGTTTAGTTCTGTTTTCCTACCACTCTGGAAGATTAAAAATTTTCAAAAATCATTTATATTCAATTCCAAATGACTATAAGATTAAGTATTTATTTCCCAGAAGATCCTACATTACAAGGGATCTGAATAATGTCCTAAAGCTTACATGCGTTTACAAGTCTCATGGGAAAAGTTATTGGCAAAGATAAAGGGCTGAAAGTTAATGCATAAGACTGTTGTTCTGTGTATCGTGCTAAAGGTAATGCGTGTGGTTCTTGTTTCCAAACTTGGACTTAGTTGTTCTCGATAATCATTTAGCCATATCTAAAAGGTCTTAGGTTGTGTTTGCTCAGTGAAAGGGGACAAATATATAATTATTTTATCATATCATATCATTCAATATTAATTACATCCTGGTGCTGTTCTGGAAAGCCATGAAAATTGCAGATAGCCGATATTAGTTGAAAATTGTTAATTATTCCAAAATCCGGATAAGAAATGTTTGGTTTAACTCGTGACAAATTAATGGAGAATGAGTTAGCTAGGTTATTAAGTGATTTTGGTGTCATAAGCTTTTTCATTTTAGAGTTTCTAAATATATACCATTTTTATTTCTTAATATTATAGATTGTACTCAAAATGACTCAGAAACTAGCTGGTCAGACTCCCTAATTTAACAGAGGAGGGAATGAAGACAAAGAAATAAGCTAAGTATGCTCACTCAATTGACTATGGCTAAAAATGGAAAACAAATTCTTATTTGGGCTCCTGTTTTCTCATTCTTTCCATTCCAATTTGCTCCCCACAAGGAGAGTTTCCAGTGGACAATTTGTCTCTAATCAGGAATTACTGTACAGGTCAAACATGGAAATAGGGAAATACAAAAAATCTTTTCCACCTAATCTCTCTAACAAGCTATAAAAAATAGTGTTTCCCGGTAACTTATGTCTGATTTCTCTGAAAAAGGAGAATGCACAAAGTGAAACAGAAAATGCATAGCATAGTCCTTGAACTGATAAAATGGTTTCAATAAACATTAAACAGTGAATAATATATTATTTTTTACAAAGTACAGTTCATGTCATATACATTTCTCTTAATGGCCCCTGACTTCCCTGGTACAGTTTAAAAATGGAAACAAAATAATGGGGTGCTTTTTCATGAAACCAGAAGTCGCCTCTCTACTCATAATCACTACCACAAGCCACATATACATGCTCAAATTTAACAATTGTTTTTCGATCAGAATCTGGAATAATATGCCATGTGGGGACTCTTTTCTCATAAATGGTAATAAATCCCTGAGAAAAATGCTCAGAGGGACCAAGGTTTATGATGACTCACTGGAATTCATATTTTCCTTAGATATAATATGGAATTAATGTGATGGCCCAAAGTGTGTGTGTGTGTGTGTGTGTGTGTGTGTGTGTGTGTGTGTGTGTATGCACAAACACAATTTAGGAAATCTGAAAAATGTCTGTCAAAATGATAATTTTTGAATTGCATTAAAAAACCACTAATTTGACATAAAGTTAAATAATTAAAACTGTGGTAATAGTAACAGTAATCTGAGTGCTTACTATGTGCCAGAAACTTTTCTAAACTCTTCATCTGCATTAACCCACATAATCCTTATAACACTATAAGTATTACTATTACTCCCGTATTTAAAAGGCTTGGAAATTTGCTTGGAAAGGTTATATGTTGGGGATGTCAGAGAGCCTGAATTTCAACCAAGACTATCCGGTTTTGAAATTCAAACCCTCAACTATCTCCAGGCTAATGTATCCAAATAGACTCATCCTCTTTCGTTTCCCTACCTAGCAGTTTATATTGTTAATAGAAACAGAGAGGGAGACAAACCATGAGAGACTCTTGACTGTCAGGGAAACAAACTGAGGGTTGCAGAAAGGGAGGTGGGTTGGGGGCTTGGGGTCACTGGGTGATGAGCACTAAGGAGGGCACGTGATGCGATGAGCCCTGGGTGTTACACACAACTAATGAATCATTGAACATTACATCGAAAACTAATGATGTATTATATGTTGGCTAATTGAATTTAAATTTAAAAAATAAACCTTGGAGTACTCAGGATTTCAAATATTTTAAATTTTTTGTGTGTGTATGTGTGTGTTTAGGAAGGTAGTAAAGGTAGATTTTTTAAACTGTAATTTCTAGTGAATTCGTTTGTAATCTACTTTGTAATAATTTAAACAGTTTTCCTTTTTAATTCTTTTTGTCTCACCTCTACGTTTTCATCTCAGTAACTTTATCTTTTTATAAGTCTATTCAAAATGAAAAAAATGTGGGGAAATAGCAAAATAGTAAATAATACATTCTTTTTTGGGGTAAGAGTAATTGCTTAACATGCTTCTGTCCATGGTCTACAGTTTGGATTTTAACTTGTCTATGACCTTAATTTGTAAGATATGAGTGCTTTGTATTAAGTTCGTGCAATGTTATCAGCATATTATTGGTAAATTCTTTAAAAATTGTTATTTTATTTTTAATACTTTCTTTTTTAAAACAGATTTTATTTGAGAGAGAGAGAGAGAGAGAGAGAGAGCACAAGCAAAGGGGAAGGGCAGAGGGAGAGGGAGAAGCAGACTCCCCGCTGAGCAAGGAGCCTGATGTAGGACTCAGTCCCAGGACCCTGGGATCAGGACCTGGGCCGAAGGCAGATGTTTAACTGACTGAGCCACCCAGGAGCCGCTAAAATTGTTATTTTAAATTAATTTTGGGGTAACTTTGTCTTTTTTGGTATCAGTATCTAGTAGAGTTCCACTCAATAATGAAGCGGGTTTTTTGTTTTTGTTTTTGGTACCATTTCCCCAAGTGGATGCAATATTCTCCAAGTGTCAGTCACAGAGCAGGGATTTTATTATTATTTTTTAAATACTGAGTCAATCCCCAGCACCTTTTTTAAATTTTTTTTTTTTTATTTGAGAGAGAGTGAGTGAGAGCACAAGCAGGGGCAGAGGGGGAGGGAGAAGCAGGCTCCCTGCTAAGCAGGGAGCCTGAAGTGGGGCTCGATCCCAGGACCCTGGGATCATGACCTGAGCCGAAGGCAGATACTTAACCTACTGAGCCACCCAGGCGCCCCAATTCCCAGCACCTTGAACACACTCCAGAATAGCAAGCATTCAATAGATATCATGATGAATAAACCAGTTGCAAGCGTTTGTCTGAAATGATTATCAGTGTACTTTATGACTTGATTTAGGTGATTAAAAATGCCGAGATCTTTCTTTTTTTGATATTTTGCACTAAGAGGCTAGGAATATAGAAGGAAAATTACTCCTGGCTTGGATCCCACACTCCTTTTTATAACATACAATTGCTGTGAGGATTCAAATATGTAAAGTATCCATTATAGTACCTGGAACATGATAGGGTTAAAATAAATGGTATCTAGTATTATAAACAGGTTAAAAAAACAATAAAACACTAAGAATATTCTCATATGAAGTACTGTGGATCAGGGAAGTACTGCATTTTATTTCATATAGCAGGTTGAATCCACACACTTCACTACCCTCAGCTATATTGCTGTACTTTTGTTCTTAAGGAGCTGTAATAATATAACCTAAACATCAGGCACTGAATGTACATGTCATGGAAAAATCCCATTCTCTTCTGAAAAATCCTTGCTTGTGGAAGCCATGTGAATGGATCCTCCTTTGCCTTCCAGATCAATACGATCAATCCTATTTTTCTATATTTAGGAGCTGTGATCTGGTTATTCCCTAACTCTTCTTCTTCTTCTTCTTTTTTTAAGATTCTATTTATTTATTTGAGCAAGAGAGAGAGAGCACAAGCAGGGGGAGCGGCAGGAAAGGGGAGCCCAATGTGGGGCCCAATACCAAGACCCCGGGATCATGACCTGAGCCGAAGGCAGACGCTTAACCGACTGAGCCACACAGGGGCCCCCCTAACTCTTCTTTAACAGATCTGTTTATCGGCATCCAAAAGTATCCTGGATTCTTTGGGGGAAAAATCCTTTCTCTACCCTATAAGCTCCTCTAAAAATGTTTCTGCTCCCCTTAGAAACTAACTTCTTAAATTGTTTAATCATCTATATACGCTACCGTTCCTTGCCTCCCATTTCCTCCTTATCCAGCACCCCACACTCCACTGACTTGCTACTATTGATGTCTGTCACCGTGTTAAGTCCAAAGGCCCTTTTCTGTCTTCATTTTAGTAGATCTCTTCGTAGCATTCAACACAGTTAACCACTTTCTCCTTGAAACATTGTTTTTCCTCAGCTTCTATGACATGCCACTGCACCTTTGTCTTCCTGCTAATTTGACAGTTTCATTTAAGGTCCTTTGTCAGTTACTCTTTCTTTATCTCTAAATACTGGAGATCTTTAGGGCTTAGCCCTGGGATTTCTTCACACTCTATACTCACTGTGTATGGTATTACTAATTCTGTACACATGTATAAAGCTGTGTTGAAAGGGAGCATAGACTGTCCTCTTTTTTTTTTATCAAGAGTTTGGAAGGGAATTTAAACTCCACCCCCACCCCCATACTGATGTATACTTAAAATTTGATTTTCTCTTTCCCTTGGAATCATTATTTCCATATTGACAAAAATAGGCTTGCTTTTAGAAGAGCATGATTGCAATATCCAGTTGTATCTAAGCTTTTAGAACTAGGTTTCCATTATCTTATATTTATGCATTTGACTCTTATGATCCCAAGTATGGGACATCATATTTATTCATATGACATTAGGTCATAGTACTTATAGTTTGGCATTCCAGTGTATGGAGATTATTTTGAATCTTGAGTCTGCCATTCCACACATTCCTATCTCTCTATGCTTAGTGACATGTAAATTTGAAAAGTGTGAGTTTGGCTTTTTTGGAATTAAGGGAAAAGTGCTAATGGGAGAAAACTAGAAAAGAACACTGATGTGCTTCTCCAAAGGCTCCCCATTAGTTGATATGAGGCACTGAACCTGCTCCAGGGAACGTCATCCAGGATGGTAACTAAAAACAATACTTATTAGGCTGACATGAATACATACTATAGAAAAGAAATAATAATATGTATTTATTGGGTAGTTGGTATGTACCCAGCATTTTCCTAAATGCTTTTACATGCATAACTCACTTAATCCTGATAGTACACCTATGAGTAGGTATTAAAATGAGTAATTATACCCATTTTTCAGATAAGAACCTGAAGCATAGAGATGTTAAATAATTGACAGAATTAGGATTTGACCCCAGGACTTTTGATTCTGGGCCTTATGTTCTTAACTGATATGTTCCATTTCATAGTTACAATAGGAAATTTGGACGCTTTTATTTTCTTTTGAAAAAACACAGCCTAGATATTATTCTTTGGGAATGAATCACATTCATTCAGCCAGGGTGATTTAATTAAATCTCAATGTAATTTAAACTAAAGAACTACTGTTAAAAAAGAAAAAAAGTGCGGCACCTGGGTGACCTAGTTGGTTAGGCATCTGACTCTTGGTTTCGGCTCAGGTCATGATCTCTGGGTGGTGGGATTGAGCCCTGTGTTGGGCTCCACCCTCAGCATGGAGTCTGCTTGAGATTCTTTCTCCCTCCTGCTCTGCTCCTGCCCCTGCTCATGCTCTCTCTCTCTCAAATTAAATAAATGAAATTTTATTTATTTATTTTTTTAAATTCTAACTCCTGTTAATACCTTTTCATGGGGTAGGAGTTTCTTTTTTTTTTTTTTTTAAGATTTTATTTATTTACTTGACAGAGAGAAACACAGCGAGAGAGGGAACACAAGCAGGGGGAGTGGGAGAGGGAGAAGCAGGCTTCCCGCCGAGCAGGGAGCCCGATGCGGGGCTCGATCCCAGGGCTCTGGGATCATGACCTGAGCTGAAGGCAGACGCTTAACGACTGAGCCACCCAGGTGCCCCAATAAAAATTTTTTTAAAAAAGGACTAATTAGAAGAAGACATACCTTTAAAGGCCAAAGAACTTATTTATATATGTACAAACAATTTCAAAACAAAACTAATTTTTTGAATGGATCATTTCAAAGCCTTATTTTTTAAATTTTATTATGTTATGTTAATCACCATACATTACATCATTAGTTTTTGATGTAGTGTTCCATGATTCATTGTTTGTGTATAGCACCCAGTGCTCCACTCAATAGGTGCCCTTTTTAATACCCAGCACCAGGCTAACCCCTCCGCCACACCCCTCCCCTCTAGAACCCTCAGTTTGTTTCTTAGAGTCCATAGTCTCTCATGGTTCGTCTCCCCCTCCGATTTCCCTGCCTTCATTTTTCCCTTCCTGCTATCTTCTTTTTTTTAACATATTATGTATTATTTGTTTCAGAGGTACAGGTCTGTGATTCAACAGTCTTACACAATTCACAGTGCTCACCATAGCACATACCCTCCCCAATGTCTGTCACCCAGCCACCCCATCCCTCCCACCCCCCACTACTCTGGCAACACTCTGTTTCCTGAGATTAAGAATTCCTCATATCAGTGAGGTCATATGATACATGTCTTTCTCTGGATTGACTTATTTCGCTCAGCATAATACCCTTCACTTCCATCCACATCACTGCAAGTGGCAAGATTTCATTTTTTATGGCTGCATAATATTCCATTGTGTGTGTGTGTGTGTGTGTGTGTGTGTGTGTGTGTGTGTGTGTGTGTATACATATATATATGTATATATATACACCACATCTTCTTTATCCATTCATCTGTCTATGGATATCTTGACTCTTTCCATAGTTTGGCTATTGTGGACATTGCTGCTATAAACATTGGGGTGCATGTATCCCTTCGGATCATACATTTGTATCTTTGGGGTAAATACCCAGGAGTGCAATTGCTGGGTCATAGGGTAGCTCTATTTTCAACTGTTTGAGGAACCTCCATACTGTTTTCCAGAGTGGTTGCACCAGCTTGCATTCCCACCAACAGTGTAGGAGGGTTCCCCTTTCTCCACATCCCCGCCAATATCTGTCATTTCCTGACTTGTTAATTTTAGCCATTCTGACTGGTGTGAGGTGGTATCTCATTGAGGTTCTGATCTGTATTTCCCTGATGCCGAGTGATGTTGAGCACTTCCTATTTTAAAGTTTCTCTTAAATGTGGTTTCACTGTTTTGGTTTTTTTCTGACACTTTATTTATTTTGTATCTTAATTGACATGTCTTAAATATTGTTTTATACTTAGTCAAGTGTTCTACTTTGAGGACAGTGGTGTCTTGGGATAGAAGTCTCATCAGCTGTAGGGCATGCCTGTGGCAGTTTTTGATAATAGATCATTTGAGCAATGCTATTACCAGTACAGTTGTCCAGGGATTATTTTTTCTAATTCAGTTGTTTTCTGTTGATGCTATTTAATATGCTGGGCTGTTCTGGAAACTACATTAACTCTTTCAGGTGACTAGATACTGGGTAATATTCTGAAACTGCAGTTTCCTCGGAAGTCCCCTCGAACCCTGAAGAAGTGAATTTTGCTTCCAGATGTGCCCTATTTCTGAGAAATTGATTTAGATTCCTAGAGAAGTGGCAGTGAATGTTAATTGATGATGATGATGATGATGATGATGTTACCAGAACTATAAACCCATCCATTGTTTTTGTAACTAGTATAAATGAGCTTTTCATTCCTGACCTCACTAAAATACATCTTAAATATTTGACTGATTCTGAATGAATATAAATTATGTACTTTTTATTAATTTTAAAAATTGTATTGTTTTTTATTTCTTTTGATTTTGAATGTTCATTAGTATGCATGACATTAGTAAACTATTTTTGATGCTGTACTACATTTTCAGAAGTAGGTCTGCTTATATGTCACTTTGTTATATTTAGCTGGAAAAAAGACCTTATTTTTTCTAAATAAAATCAGGAATACATTTATAAAAAATTAGATAATAAAGAGAAAAATGAAAACAATGAAAATTATCTCTAATACCATTCAAATATTACTACTATTAACATTTTAGTATATATCCTTCCAGTGTTTTTCTATCAGTGGCTGTAACTTATTTTTATATTTTACATGGGTCACATTAGTTTTTGGTAACAATAGCTAAACTGTTTAATAGGCTAAGAATCTCTTTTTACATCACTATACAGTATTATGCAAAATTATTTTTTATTGATGCATATATGTTATTGCCATAATTTATTTAACTATTTGTTTACTAGTGAACATTTCTATTTAATTTTTTTTTGCTCTTGTTAAAATAAATATCTTTACAGATAAATATGTTTGAAAGTACATGGTTGGCTCCAGGAAAGAAAGTTATTAGTTCAAACAGTTTGCAAAAGTTTTGTTTTGCCAAATTGTCTTACAGAAGAGTTATTTAATTTCCACTTTTGGCCACAGTATATGAGTAATGCTTGCACTGAGTTTTAAAATTTCTAGTACTCACCTAAAAAGATAGAAGTATGTCTGTGACATAAGGGGAAGAACAGGATATGGGGTTACATGAATAAGTATAACTTACTATACTTACTATAACCAGGTTTGTCATCATGAGTTTGTGGTAATTGCTCTAATGCCAATAGGCAACAAATCTAAGTGAGAAATTGTTACTGCTTTTTCTTCAATAAAACAATAAAAATACTTTCACCATGATGAATAGATTTTACATAGGATTATTTTCTATTTTCTTTTATTTGACAAGCACTGCTGACCAATATTAAAAAAAATAACAAATAAATAAATAAATAAATAACATAACAACAACATTTGTTGGTTATCTACTATATGCCAGGGTACTATTCTAAATACATATATCAACTTATATTCTGAACGCAAATTTGGTATGAATTAATTGAAACATGCAGCTCATGTTCTAAATTAACTAGACCACAATAATTAGATGATGTCTGGTTTACTAGGACTTAGCAAACTGTTGGCTTATTTGGCACTATTTTCAGACTATTACCACATAAATGTGACCATGTGCCTCTTATTTAATAATATGAAATCTAAACAGTGTTAAGAAAGACTAAACATACATTTTATAATTGAGGTACAGCATTGAAATCTAGTGATTTAGTAACAATCAGCACATTGCATCCAGCCATTTGTTTAGTTTCTCAAATTTTAAAGTAGGTGATGATAACCAGAATGCTATGTAACTTTAAAGATGAATTTGAAGAAGAAAATAATATGACAATTTGGATACTTCACATATAACTGATAAAATTCAATGTCCCTTCTCAATGGGGAGGGGAAACCCTCTTACTTTTCATTTAATTAGAATGAGTTTATTCTCTTCCTATGAGAAATATCTGTCAGTTTCTTGTAAACATTCTTGACTTCCTTCCTGGGCATATCCCAATCTTGGTTAAACCTTACTCTGTCTTCTCTGTGTCTGCCGTAGAGCAGTTGAACAAAGCTGAAGAAAATCCGACAAGCTGACCAAGACTGTCCCCTTTCTGCTGCCAGATCTACTGTGCAACACATTTGTATCTGTCTATACTCTCTTCCTTCTTCCTATTATAACAGATAGAAGCTCTATGGCAAACCTTGTGGAGCTCCCAACCTTCCCTCTTTCCCAGGACTTGACTCCTGCTGTTGCTCTTATACAGTCAATATGTCCTTCTTAATAGTCATTCATTATAAATACTATAATGTCTCCCATTTTAGAAAACCACCTCTGACCTCTCTTTCTACCTAGTACCTAGTAGCTCTGCTCCCAGACACTGTGGGACCTCGTGATAGACATCTTTGTGGTTACTATCTCTACTTCCTCATATAATATCTGTATATTGATGATGCCCCTAAGTTTATTTCCAGACGTGTTATCACTCAAGGTCCCAGACTTGTAACTCCCATCTCCTAACTTGGTCCTTTATTTGGCATCTGAGAAGCATCTCATGTTTAATGTGGACAACATCATTTTTATTTTTCCTCTGGTACTTCCTTCCTTAAGGCTTTCCCATCTCAGAAAATCCTATTATGATGCAACTAGCTGTTCGGATCCAAATCTAGGAGTTGTTTCTTTATTTCTCACTTTCCTTCATCTGCCTCTTAATGTCTAAGCAAGTCCTGCCAGCTCTTATGCCAAAACATAACTAAGATTTATTTATTTCTATCTGCATCACCACCACCTACATCCAAAGCCATACAGACAACCAGCATGGCCTGCTAACCAGTCTTTCACATTCTACTCTTATTCAACTAAATACCTTTTTACTTAGATTATATTTTTAAAGGTAAAAATAATTCATACCACCTATTTCTTAAAACCTTTCATCACTTCTTGTTCTTGGAATAAATCTAACCTGTCTGAAAAGGCAGTTGGCTAAAATGTGGACTACTTATACTCTGATCTTACCTGGCAGCATCTTCCCTCCCCTCACTGTTCACTCCAGTGATCGTGAGCTGCTCTGTTCTTCACAATGACAAGCTCATATCCCCTGGAATTTCTTCACTAGACACTGTCGTTGCCTGGAGTGTTCAGGTATCTGGTCTCCTCTTGCTCTTTGCCTGAACATCACCTAAACAGAGAAGTCATTTCTGAACACCAGTCTATGAAAACCACTCAGGAAACCTGTTCTTACTATCTGAATAGTTCCTTCTGCCCGCTATGTTCTGTGTTTGTTTCATCTATTGGGGCTGTTTTCATCAATTATTTTTACTGATTCCAAACCAGAATTCTTTTTCTTAAAGATTTTATTTATTTATTTGACAGAGAGAGACAGCAAGAGAGGGAACACAAGCAGGGGGAGTGGGAGAGGGAGAAGCCGGCTCTTCGCTGAGCAGGGAGCCCGATGCGGGACTCGATCCCAGGACCCTGGGATCATGACTTGAGCCGAAGGCAGACACCTAACCAACTAAACCACCCAGGTGCCCTCCAAACCAAAATTCTTAAAATATTTTTATATTTTTGAAATTACAATATGTCTTACAATCAACTTCTGTGTAATAGTTTAATTGGCACTTTATTTTTCCTTAACATACCATAATAAATAGTGATAAATCTTTAAGTTAATACGTCTTTGATTCAATGATGATAGTGTTTATTTAATTATCGATATATTTTGTGACTGCAACTCTGTAACACATTACATTAGACTATAAATTCCACTAGAGTGGGATCTTGTCTGGCTGGTTATATAAGTAGAACCTAGAAAAATACCTGTACTGAAGATATTTTTGGTTGAATATATGAAAGAAACCAATGGTGAGCAAATATTTAACAGAAGACCACTAAAGCTATTTAAATTCAGTAATTAAATAATGAAGGCCTGTAAGCACCATGATATATAGCAGTATTCTGGAAGTCCTGTGCAATATGATTTTTTAAAAAAATTAAATATTAGAAAGAACAAATTGACATTATTTTTAGAAAATATGACTGCCTTTAGAAAAGAGAAAAAGTAATATTAGTATTATGCTTAATAAGAGTGTTAAATAGCTTGGTGAATGCATGAAAAATATACTCGAATACAAAATTTTGAAACTGATTGACATGAGCTGGAAAACTAAATGATTAAGAAATTATTATACAACAGCAATGAAAATAGAAATCAACTGAACAAAAGCTGTGTGGGATATATGGAAAAAACCGACAAAACCTTGTTGGGAGCAATATGCTTTCACTAAATGGAACAAAAGAGAATGCAGCGTGGCTAAGACATCATTTTTCCCTAAATTATTCAATATGATTGATGCAAATGTAATAAAAATTTTTTGAATGTGACTGATTTCTGTAGAGAAAGAAAAACAGAGATCTGCCAAGTATATAGGAAAAAATTTTAAATATTAATCCCCCCCGCTTTTTGTGCTTTCTGTGGTTTTGAGGATGTAATTTAGTTACCTTTTATCTTCCTTCTTAATATATCAATAATGCTTCTCTAGAAGTGTTTTGGTGTTTTTCCTAGAGTTCACTATATATATACATATATATGTATATATATATATTTTTTTCTGATAATGTGGTTTCATTTATTTATTTATTTATTTTAAATAATCTCTACACCCAACATGGGGCTTGAACTCACAACCCTGAGATCTGGAGTCACATGCTCTCCCAACTTAGCCAGGCAGGTGCCCCTATGACATACATTTGTGACTAATCTGAGTTTACCTTCAAAAAACACTTTGTCCCCCTTTGTATGTCATGCCTGTACCTTGTAACAATATTCTCATTTCTCACCCCAATCTCTTACGATATTGCTGCCTTTCATTTCACTTATCTGTGTATTATAATCATCCAATACACTGATACTATTATAGTTTTAAACAACCTTTCATATTTGAGATTAATTAAGAGTATGAAAAATAAAAGATAATATTTAACTTCATTTAATCATTGTTTGATGCTTTTCTTTCTTTCTTTAGATCCAAATTTCTGACATATATAATTTTCTGTCTGCCTGAAAAACTTATTTTTATCATTTCTTGATGGCAGGTCAGCTGGCGATGAACTCCTCAGGTTTTGTTAGTCTGAGAAAGACTTTGTTTTTCCCACACTTTTGAAGAATAATTACACTGGATGTAGAATTCTAGGTTGGTAATATTTTTCTTTCAACATCATAAATATTTCATTATACTCTTTTTGCTTGCATGTTTCCTGGTGAGAAGTCTGCTGTAATTTTTTTTTCCTTGTTCCTTATTGGTAAGGTTTGTTTGTTTGTTTCCATCTACCTTCTTTCAAGATTTTCTCTTTATCTTCAGTTTTCTGCAGTTTGAATCTGATATGTCTTGGTATAGATATTTTAGAGTTTATCCTGCTTGGTGTTCTCTGATCTATCTGTATCTGTGGTTTTATGTTTATCACTAATTTTGGAATATTCTTGGCTAATATTTCTTCTGTTCCATTCTGTTTCGTTTCTTTTTGACACTCCAGTTACATATATGTTGCACTTTTTGATATTGACCCACATTTGTTGAATATTCCATTATGATTTTATGTTCTTTTACTTCTTTTGCATTCATCATGAAAAGTTTCTATTTACCTGTCTTGAAGTTCACAGATTATTTCCTTGGCCACGTTGAATTTATTAACAAGCCTTTCAAAGACATTCTTCATGTGCATTACTATGTTTTTTATTTCTAGAATTTCATTTGATTCTTGCTTATAGTTTCCATCTCTCTGCTAACATTTCCCATCTTTTTTTGTATGTTGTCTGTTTTTTCCTTTAGAACCCTTAACATATTAATCTCAGTTATGTTAAATTCTCTGATCATTCCAAAATCTGTATCATATCTGCATCTGGTTCTGATTATTACTTTGTCTCTTCAGATTGAATTTTTTTCTTGGCATACCTCAAACCTTTTTTTGTTGTTGTTGAAAACCAGACATATTGTGTCAGGTAAAAGGAAGTAGGTAAATAGGTTTTAGTGTAAGGGTTTATGTTAATCTGGCAAAAGGGTTGGGAACTCGGTGTTTGTTGTAGCTATACATAGAAGGGAGAGAGGCTTCAAATCCCTTTAGTGTCCTTGTTTTTGTCTCCCCTCCTAACTTTGGATATATAACCCCTTCTCAGATAAATTCTGAGTCTTACAGCTTTTTTAGCTGTAATGTTCTGTTACTGTACTAGAGCCCTGTTGATGTGACGGAAGGTAGATGAGGAAAGTGTTCTAAAACCTTCCAAATAAGTCTCAGTCTTAAGTTGGCTTGTTTTTCTGGATTGTGACCTTCACAAGTGGTGTATCTTATCCCCACCCATCTTCCTACTCCATTCCCTGACTGCAGTTTTCCCAATCTATTTTTTGAAGTTTTGACTTCTGCTCACTATGGGTATGGTTTTGTTTTTTATTTTATGTGTTTGTTTCCCCATAGATGAAACAGGAAGTCTGGACAAAGCTGGCATGGGGGGTAATTTTATCTCCCCGTTGGGGTACGGTTTCAGAATTGAGCTCTGACAAAGTCTTTTATCCTGGAAGGTAGGCTTTTTATGGAGAAGGATCTGGCATATATCATGTTTGTTACTCATTCTTTTTACCTGCCAAAGCTATGAGAAGATTTTCAAATCCACACTGTGGGAATCTGTTGGGGTTCCTGGAAAGAAACCTCATGAATGTGTGTGGGACCCTAAACCTCTGACCGCACGAATTTCTTGCTCTCATGCTAGTACGCACCCTACCTCTAAACATCCAAATTACCTTTTAAGTGTCCCTACCAGTTTATGGCTCAAGAAGGTTTTGCTCTGGGCACACAAATCTTGGTTGATTTATCTCTCTAAGGTGCCTCTCCCTCCAGCTTTTTGGGTTGTGATTCATCCTACAAATTCAGATCCCTTGACTTGCAATTTGCCCAGCTTGTTTTAGTCATATAGATGAGACTGTTAACATACCTGCTCTTGACATACTGGAGCTGAAATTATATACTTTTTTTTTTGTGAAATTGTATACATTTTTTTAAATTTTAAATTAATGAAAATTTATCAAATTCATGTTGTTAATGTATTTATCTGAGATAAAAACTTTATATCCCTTCCTCACATATAACACTCAAACAAATAACAAATGAACTAAAGAGTTGACCATACAAGATGAGGTCATTTAAATACTGGAAATAAATGTAACATGATAAAAAACATTTAAAAGTTATAGGGGGTTGGGAAGAAGATGGCAGATGAGTAGGGTACCCTAGTTTCATCTGGTACCCGGAATTCAGCTGGATAGCTATCAAATCATTCTGAACACCTGCAAACTCAAATGGAGATCTAAGAAAAGAATTGCTGTATTTCTACAGATAGAAAAGCAACCACTTTCTGCAAGTTAGGAGGTGCAGAGAGTGAATCTGAGGTAATATACATTGGGGGAAGGGTGATAAACATTGGGGGGAGGGAGTGTCTCTAAGCCGGGTACCATAAAGTTATATAGCAGTGGAGTGCAAAATCAGAACTTTTAGAAGTCTGCTCCGGTGAGGGATGTCTCTGCCTGAAAGGTGCTCATGTGGCGAAGTGGGGCAGAGTCCTAGGTGAGATGGTGTGGTCTCAGGGTCCCCTCAGTCATAGAATGGGGGTGCCTGAGTATGTCAGAGTTCCTAAGCATCTGAACAGGGAAGCCAGCTGCAAACAGCAAACTCAGGAGTGGGATTTCTGCTTGGTGTTGCCATAAACCATTGAACCATGGCTTGGTGGAATGATCACTCTCTGTGCAGGAGCCCAGCAAATGGCAGAAGTGCAGTGAGACCCAAATCCATCCCCCTGGGAGGAGCAGTAAGTGTGTGCACCACAGGAGTGTGTGAATTTTGGAGACTCAAAACGGGGTTGCATGCCTGAGATAAAAATGCTTGGTCACAGGCTGGGTGAACACAGAGTGTGAACAGCAACCAGGGAGACAAAAGAGTGACTGACTGCTTTCTGTGAGGGTTCACTGAAGAGTGGGGGGCGTGAACTCTCAGCTCCAGGGCTAGACAACAGGATGCTGCCACTTCATTCCCCATGTTCATCTGTGCTGAAAGCCTTCAGGGAACAAAGCTACAGAAAGCAATCCAGAGCCACTTACACTGAGCCTGTACCCCTGGCAAGGGCAGTGCACTACCACCTGGGTACTGAAAATCAGTGCAACAGGCCCTTCCCCCAGAAGACCAGCAGAAACATTCGACTAATACCAAGGTTATCGATCACACTGAACTGCAAAACTCCAGCTCTAGGGGCAAGTAGTATATAGAATTCATGGTTTTATCTCTTGATTCTTTAGTCTTTCAATTTTCATTTTTTTCCTTTTCAACTAATTTCTTATTTATCAAATCTTTTTTTAAGTCTTTTGAAATTTTCATTTTTATACTTATATATATATTTCATTTTTTGCTTCCTTTCATTGTATTCAATTTTATTTTTATATATGTATGTTTTCCTTCCTTTACAATTTTTGGATCTAGTTTCTTCTAACAAACAGACCAAAATACATCCAGGATCTAGTGTATTGCTATGTTCTGTTCACCTGTTTGATTATATTCTCTCTCTCTCTCTCTTTTTTATTTCAGATTTCTTCTGATTTGTTTAGTGTATATTTTTCTGGGGTCATTGTTGCTATTTTTGTATTTTGTTCTCTTGTTCATCTGTTCTTCTCTGGACAAAATGACAAGACAGAAGAACTCACCCCAAAAAAGAGAACAAGAGGCAGTACTGACTGCCAGGGACCTAATCAAGATGGATATGAGGAAGATGTGGGAAATATAATTCAAAATAACAATTACACAGATACTAGCCGGGCTTGAAAAGGGCATAGAAGACACTAAAGAATCCCTTTCTGGAAAATAAAAGAACCAAAATCTGATCAGGTCGAAATAAAAAAGGCTATTAATGAGAAGCAATAAAAAATGGAGGCTCTCACTGTTAGGATAAATGAGGCAGAAAATAGAAGCAGTGATATAGAACCAAAACAATGGAGAGTAAAGAAACTGAGAAAAAGAGAGATAAACAACTACTAGGTCACAAGGGGAGAATTCGAGGATAAGTAATACCATAAAGCAAAACAATATTAGAATAATTGGGGTCCCAGAGGAAGAGGAAAGAGAGAGAGAGAGAGGAACAGAAGGTATATTTGAGCAAATTATAGCTGATAACTTCCCTAATCTGGGGAAGGAAACAGGCACTGAAGTCCAGGAGGCAAAAAAATCAATAAAAATAGGTCAACCACCTCAACATATAATAGTGAAGCTTGCAAAATTCAGAGACAAAGAGAAAATTCTGAAACCAGATTGGGACAAGAGGTCCTTAACCTACAAGGGTAGAGACATAAGGCTGGCAGTGGACCTATCCACAGAGACCTGGAAGGCCAGAAAGGACTAGCATGATATATTCAGGGTGCTAAATGAGAAAAATATGCAGCCAAGAATACTTTATCCAGCTAGGATGTCATTCAGAATAGAAAGAGAGATAAAGAGCTTCAAGGACAAACAGAAACTAAAAGAATTTCTGATCACTAAACCAACCCTGCAAGAACTATTAAAGGGGATCCTGTAAGTAAAGACAGAGCCCAAAAGTAACATAGACCAGAAAGGAACAGAGACAATATACAGAAACAGTGACTTCACAGGTAATACAATGGCACTAAATTCATATATTTCAATAGTTACTCTAAATGTAAGTGGGCTAAATGCCCCAAACAAAAGACACAGGGGATCAGATTGGATAAAAAAGCAGGACCTATCCATATGCTGTCTACATGAGACTCAGTTTAGACCCAAAGACACCTACAGATCTAAAGTGAGGGGGTGGAAAAAACATTTGCCATCCTAATGGATTGCAAAAGAAAATGGGTAGCAATCCTTATATCAGGCAAATTAGATTTTAAACCAAAGACTGTAGTAAGAGATGAAGAAGGACACTACATCATAGTTAAAGGGTCTATCCAGCAAGAAGAGCCAACAATTGTAAATATTTATGCCCCTAACATGGGAGCAGCCAATTATATAAACCGATTAATAACAAAATTAAAGAAACACATTGATAATGATACAATAATAGCTGACTTTAACACCAAACTCACAGCAACAGACAGATCATGTAAGCAGAAGATCAACAAAGAAGCAAGGCTTTGGACACACTGGACCAGATGGACTTCCCAGATATATTCAGAGTTATCATCCTAAAGCAATAGAATATACATTCCTTTGAGTGCACATGGAACATTATCCAGAATAGATCATGTACTGGGTCACAAATCAGGTCTCAACCAGTACCAAAAGACTGTGATTATTCCCTGCATATTTTCAGAACCCAATGCTTTAAAACGAGATCTTAATCGTAAGAAGAAATTTGGAAGTAACACAAATACATGGAGGTTAAAGAGCATCCTACTAAAGAATGAATGAATCAACCAGGAAATCAAAGAAGAATTTAAAAATTAATGGAAACAAATGAAAATGAAAACACAACTGTTCAAAATATTTGGGGTGCAGCACAGGCAATCCTAAGAGGAAAGTATATAGCAATACAAGCCTTTCTTAAGAAACAAGGAAGGTCTCAAATGCGCAACCTAACCCTACACCTAAAGGAGCTGGAGAAAGAACAGCAAATAAAGCTTAAACCCAGCAGGAGAAGAGAAATAATAAAGATCAGAGCAGAAATCAATGAAATAGAAACCAAAAGAGCAATAGAATGGATCAACAAAACTAGGAGGTGGTTCTTTGAAAGAATAAATAAGGTTGATAAACCCCTGGCCAGACTTATCAAAAAGAATATTGAGAAAGGACCCAAATAAATAAAATCATGAATGAAAGAGGAGAGATCACAACCAACACCAAAGAAATACAAACAATTATAAGAACAAATTATGAGCAGCTATATGCCAACAAATTAGACAATCTGAAAGAAATGGATGCATTCCTAGAGATGTATCAACCACCGAAACTGAAACAGGAAGAAATAGAAAACCTGAACAGATGCATAACCAGCAAGGAAATTGAAGCAGTCATCAAAAACCTCTCAAAAAACAAGACTTCAGGACAGATGGCTTCCCGGGGGAATTATACCCAACATTTAATGAAGAATTAATACCTGTTCTTTTGAAACTGTTCCAGAAAATAAAAATGGAAGGAAAATCTCCATACTGTTTTTATGAGGCCAGGATTACCTTGATCCTAAAACGAGACAAAGACTCCACCAAAAAAAAAAAAAAAAAAAAAAAAGAATTACTGACCAATATCCCTGATGAACATGGATGCCAAAATTATTTTTTTTTTAACCAGCAAAAATGGGTTTATTTGGGAATAGCTGAGAATTGCAATCCCAGACAAACCAACTACAGTGAAACCATAAGCAAGTCCTGAGAACAAAGGAGAGTAATGCTATTTTACCCAAGCCAGGGGGAAGTTGGGAGGGCTGTTAAAAACAAAAAGTCTTTTGGAGTAAACTGTGGAGTTCCAAGTGTAGTGGCTTTTTATTGGCTGAGTTGTGTCAGTCTCTCATTGGCTGGGCTGTTGTGGGGGAGGGGAGGAGGGGAATGGGGAAAACCTTTCCTCCTCCTGCCGGGATTGTAAAGTAGTAGCTAAAATAGTAGGACTTGCAAGGTCCCTCTCTTCCTGTTGGATCTGCAATTGACCAGGGGTGGTAGTGTGCAAGAGCTCCTGCTTCTGGATGCCAAAATTCTTACCAAGATACTAGCCAGTAGGATCCAACAGTACATTAAAAAGTTTACTCACCGTGACCAAGTGGGATTTATTCCTGTGCTGCAGGGGTGGCTCCACATCCCCAAATCAATCATAATATACTGCATTAATAAAAGGAAGGACAAGAACCATATGATCTTCTCAATAGTTGCAGAAAAAGCATTTGACAAAGTACAGCATCCTTTCTTGATTAAAACTCTTCACAGTGTAAGGATAGAGGGAACATACCTCAATATCATAAAAGCCATATATGAAAAGCCCACAGTGAATATACTCAATAGGGAAAAACTGAGACTTTTTCCCCTAAGGTCAGGAACATGACAGGGATGTCCAATATCATCACTATTACAAAGCCATAATCATCAAGACAGTATGGTACTGGCACAAAAACAGACACATAGATCAATGGAACAGAATAGAGAGCCCAGAAACAGACCCTCAACTCTATGGTCAACTGATCTTCGACAAAGCAGGAAAGAATATCCAATGGAAAAATGACAGTTTCTTCAACAAATGGTGTTGGGAAAATTGGACAGCCACATGCAGAAGAATGAAACTGGACCATTTCCTTACACCATACACAAAAATAGACTCAAAATGGATTAAAGACCTCAATGTGAGACAGGAATCCATCAAAATCTTAAAGGAGAACACGGGCAGCAACCCCTGTGACCTCAGCTTCAGCAAGTTCTTGCTAGACACATCTCCAAAGGCAAAGGAAACAAAGGCAAAAATGAACTATTGGGATTTCATCAAGATAAAAAGCCTTTGCACTTCAAAGGAAACAGTCGAACAAAACAAAAGCAGCCTATAGAATGGGAGAAAATATTTGCAAATGTCTTATCAGAAAAAGGGCTAGTATCCAAAATCTATAAAGAACTTGTCAAACTCAATACCCAAGAACAAATAATCCAATCAAGAAATGGGCAGAAGACATGAACAGACATTTGTGCAAAGAAGACATCCAAATGGCCAACAGACACATGAAAAAATGCTCAACGTCACTCAGTGTCAGGGAAATACAAATCAAAATCGCAATGAGATACCACCTCACACTGGTCAGAATGGCTAGAATTAACACATCAGGAAATGACAGATGTTAGAGAGAATGCAGAGAAACGGGAACCCTCTTACATTGTTGGTGGGAATGCTGGTGCAGACACTCTGGAAAACAGTATGGATGTTCCTCAAAAAGTTAAAAATAGAGCTACCTTATGACCCAGGAATTGCACTACTAATTATTTACCCAAAGGATACAAATCCAAAGGGGCACCTGCACCCCAATATTTACAGCAGCAATGTCCTTAATAACCAAAGTATAGAAAGAGCCCTGATGTCCTTCAACAGATGAATAAAGATGGTAACAGAGATGATAAGAAAGAAGTGGTATATATAAAATGGAATATTACTCAGCCATCAAAAAGAATGAAATCTTGCCATTTGCAATGATATGGATGGCCCTAGAGGGTATTATGCTAAGTGAAATAAGTCAGAGAAAGATATTCCATATGATTTCACTCATATGTAGACTTTAAGGGACAAAACTCATGAAGATAGGGGAAGGGAAGAAAAAATAAATAAGATGAAAAAGAGAGGGAGACAAACCATAAGAGACTCTTAATCATAGGAAATGAACTGAAGGTTGCTAGAGGGGAAGGGGTGGGGGGATTGGGTACTCGGGTGATGGGCTAAGGAGGGCACTTGATGTAATGAGCACTGGTTGTTATATACAACTGATGGATCACTGAACTCTACCTCTGGAACTAATAATACACTATATGTTAATTGAAAATGAATGAATGAATAAATGAATGAATAAATAAATAAATAAATGTTATATTATAATTGGGGCAGGCTTTTCTGAATGTTTTTCGAAATCCTGACCTAGGCTGAAGGCATACATGATTAGATTCACAGATCTGACTACATATTTGTAAAGAAACATTCCCATTCTACATCAAACTAAAAATAAACAAGAAAAAACATTGTATCTTAAATACTGTTAAAGTGTAAATACTGAGGAAAAAAATTAAACCAATATGTCATTGGAAATTTTTCTATACGTATCTGATAAAGGAAAACATACACATAAATTAGAATTAACCACTCATCTGTGCAAAACACAAAACAAAACAGAGAAACAACAACAAAAACAACACTCCAGACTGTGCAGAAAAAGTACAAATGACCAATAACCATTTAAATAGTTAGATGGAAATAAATGAAAATGACACAATTTTTCATCTCTCAATTTGGCAATAGTGAAATAACATCAAAATGATCCTAGCCAGCCTAGTGTAACTCTAAGGTGGTAAGAATTTGTAGACAATAATGTCAATGTGTATTAAAATGCTTCAAGGTTGGAAATCCTGAATTACCAATTGCCCTCCTAGGTTTTTTTTTTCTAAATAAATAATCTGATATAAATGCTCCAGTGCATTCATCACCACACAATTTTTAGTATCTAAACACTGGAACTAATCTCAGTATCCCTAAAAGTGATATGTCTTGATAACTTTTCACATTTATATAGTGAATAAAATATTAAGCAATCATTAAAAATGACAGTGTAGAGTTTTCATTCTTGACCTGGAAAAATGTTCATGATTCTTTTTTTTTTTTTGGTTTAAAAAAACATCCAGAAGATACTAAACAAAAGTGGGAACTGTGGTTATATTTAGTTGATAAAATTACATAAAATTATTGAATGCTTTTTGTGATAAAGATACCTGTAATTATATCCCTTACCAAGAGATCTGTCCAATTCAAAGTGCTTTTTAGAAAAGATGAGAGGTTCTTATGAGTGATAATGGACCCATTGCCAGGCTGATTAGAAGAGAGCGAGACAAATGATCTCAGTGGGGTCAAAAGGATTTTTTTGTCCTTTGATGGTTTTATTTTAGAAAATCTGAAGTTACTATCAAGTAGAGCTATGAGGTCATTTAGATTTATGGACTAATGTTCATATTGGGCCACTAAAATGAACCATGTATAATCAGATGGGTGGGCCAAGGAAGTGCTAGTGATTAAAAATCTTGATGTAGTAGCTCAGAGAATATAAAAGAAATATCAGGCCACTAGAAAGACAAAGAGTAAGATGAAAACAAGAATGGAAGATATTTTATGCCTGACTTTCAATTCCCAGCACATTTCTCAGGAGGCACAGTTATATTTCTGCAATTAGAATCTAATAGTATTTTGTTAATAAATTCTCTTTCTTCTGGCATGCGTTTGCCTGGATTTTTATATTCTGCAAACAAATGATAATAAGATACTTGTAAGAAAAAAAGTACTTCTAAAAATGTGCATTCTTTTTGATCTGGCAATTCCTTATACAGGAATTTATCCTGAGGAAATAAATACATGATAAAATATTTATCTAACAATGCAATTAGAGTACTGTTTGTAAAAGCAAAATTTGAAAACACCTGCCTATCCTTTGTTGGATTTTATGAAACAACATAAGACTATTTTCCATTTTGGTAAAAAATTGTAGAGTATGGATGTTCATAGAAACAATAGACACTCAAAAGCTATTAAAAGTTTTATAACTTGTCATTATGGATTGCGTTTATAGTTTATCTTTTTTTTTTTTTTACAATTTTGTTCAACAAACATGTACTATGTTACTTTTTGTACCAAGAATAAGAACATATGTTGCTTTTAAAAAGATAAAAATGATTTTGCTCTGACTCAAAAGAGCCGTCAGACCTCATCTCTGGATCCTGTCTTCTCATTTGGGTATTCCAATCCCGAAAGCCATCCTTCCCCCATCTCGGTAGGGGGTAGGGTAGAAGAAAAATCTTAGTTTACTTTATTTGCCACACCTTAAACTTTGGAATTCTGTATCTTTTGAACATGAATTGGCTTCCATCCCTTTTCTCCATCTTCATTCTCACAGTTCCTGCCTTAGTTTAGATTCTCATTATTTCTCCTTCAGTGAACCTCCTGGCTCTATGTCCTTAGCCTCTGACTATCCCTCTGCTGAGCAGAGCTATTACACAAATCTGTTCTTGCTAACATTCCATTGAATATTTCACTGTATCCTCGTTACTTAGATCAGGTGTTGACAGACTTTCTCTATAAAGGGTCAGACACTGAATATTTTAAGATTTGTGAACCACAGAGCCTCTGTGTCAACTACTTGAAAGCACCTGAAGACAATATGCAAATGAACAAATATGTTTGTGTTCCAGTAAAACTTTATTTTCAGAAACATGGTGGACCAGGTGTAGCCACCAGCCACAGTTTACTGACACTGGATCTAAAGAGCAGAGTTCAGTTTTCATCATATTGACTTTTTTATTTCATACTTCACTCTTCAGGCCCCATTCCTTCATTTTAGACTCTTAGATTCCCACTTAATTTACATGGATTTACACTTTTATGGTTCTGCAATGGAAAATAAAGATAGTATCACTTTCTCTTTTTGTCAGGTCAGCTTCCTGACCCCTTGACGAGTGCTTATTCATCCTTCAAAACTAAGATTCAGCAGCAATTCCTCTGAGAAAAATTTCCCTGGCCATTCACATTCTCCTTTACTTCTCTATCCAAACTTCTAGTTATTGTACTTATCACACTGCACTGCAATCATTTCCTTTTATGTTTATCTCTCTTTCTAGACAATGAGCTACTTAAACATAGGGTCCTGATAGCAAGCCCTTAAGAAATCTTTGGAGAATTTAATAGAATTGTATATTAAGAGTGGGTCTTTGGGAAACACTCTTAATGGGCATTGGTGGCTAAGTGGTACAGACTGAAGCCTTTGGCAGAAGTACAGGGCTTATCAGACAAATGACTCTTAGGAGACTCTACCAGATTAGATCCACAGGCAAAAGAGAGCTTTAAGCACAAGGACCACATGATCACAGGGACCACACACTGATATTCAGGGAAGATGGAAGGCATTTTCGAGGCATTTGAGGTGTGAGGTCTAAGAAAGCTTATGTATTTCTATGTTAAGATTCTTTTTGTTTTCATTTTGAACTTAGGTGAGAAAGTCAAATATGAAGAAAGGAAGCATACGGTCTTTCCCCTTTATTCTTCCTTTTAATGGCTGTCTTATGTTTTGTTTTTGTGATAATACATATATGAGGTTGTTTTGCTGATAGGTTAATAAAGCAGAATAGCCTATGTTGAATAGACGTTCATGATGCTAAATCACCAGTACAGAGTCCTGCCAACTACTACTTTTAGCAAAGATTGCCTCAAATTACTAACACAGTGTCTCTAATGTCTTAAAATTAAAGAAATTAAGAGACTTTCTGCAAATACATCTATATAAGAAATAAGGTCATCGTAGCACACACAACAGTTCTAATATAACTGATGAAAGATGAACACACACGCCATAAAAATGCCTACTCATTTGCTACATCTTCCGTTTTTTTTTTTTTTTTTATAACTTTGCTGAGTATAGGAATCTTTTGTTTCCTCCCCTTTCAGTTTTCTGTGTTGTTATCCACTTTTAGATAATCTCATCTTCCAGGGATCCTGGCTACATGGCGATAAAAAAGGCCAAAACCCAGACTGAAAGCCACCTTAACTACCCTTGTAATCATTTTCAATCCCCACTAGTGCTGAACTCCATTTGGAGCATTTAAATTGAACAATAACAAGGTCTGTGAAATAAATACTTGTGTGGAAGAGATTGTAAAAGAAAGAACAAAGGAAATGGTAGAACACCTTATATGGAACCATCAATGTCTTTAGCTCTAGGGGAAAGATTGGCATATTCAGTTTCATCAGGGTCTGTAAAGAAAATACTACCATGGATTGGTCTCTCTCTTTCCCTTTCTTACACACAGACATACTCAACATTTCTGGACAGTGTCTCTAAGATGTCGCATATATTGGGAAGGTAGCATATGCCTAATTAAAAGATAACGCATGAAGGTGATCTTTGTTATGCTTTTGTTTTCCCAAGTCTAGCACAGCACCTGGGACATGGCAGGAGTATAATAGATTTTTAGTGAATGACTCTGTTTTACCTTTCTGTCATTTCTAATATCAGACTCTGCTTTTGATCCACCTGCATGAATTTGAGACCTAGATTGCTGTAGATTGCTGACTTCATGATATTCAGTTTGAACTGGTCATTAGTTAGTGTGAAGGGTTTTTTGAAGAATGGAGGCCAATACTGATTTCTATCTTTTATACTGATTACAATGCAATTCCTTTCAAAGGCAGAGATTTTACAAGAGAATTTCAATCAGGTGTTATGTTGATTTGAGTGGATTAAATTATGGAAAAGACTCACTGGTGGTGACTTCATCAGGACAAGAGGTGCTAAGAGGTATGACTTGGTATGGGATGCAGCTTGAGACACAGCAGTTGAGTGAGAAGAAAGAAGGGCAGAGGACGTAGGGAAGCTGGAAGTTTATGACAAGTATGTTGCCATGTTTTGAGGTAGAAATGAAATGTCTTATATCTGATTATGCAGTAAGCCTTCTTAATTAGAAACAATATGATTCTTTGTAAATTGCCCTGAGTGCTAGGTAGTAGGTCGTAACAGTTACTTGTTTTTGTTTTTAAAATTCCCTGTTCCTCTTCTAAACTGACACATACTTTTTATTCTTATGCTAATTTGCTTTAATATTTTTAAATTTATTTGATATTAAATTTATTTGACCTTAAATTTTCTGTCTATATTAAAATATTGCATAAATATTGTTTGAAATGAAAGAAAATAAAACAAAGACTATATAACAAAATGTAAGGGATTTTCTGCCACTTCCACTTCATTTCTGTAAGTTTGAGTTTGATGTATAATTTTCCACTCTGCTCCCGGTTCACACAAACCTATATGGGATCCACATCTACATAGAATAGCACATAGAAGGATATTTTTAGGGAAGTAACTCAGGGGTACAGAAATAGTCCCGTAATTGTTCCATGAATATCTCTCTTCCAGGAATTTGCTTTTTAAATATTTATGTAAGTTTAAAGTGAAGCAATTAACACCCATAAATTAAAAAGAAATAATACAATGTACATAAATCATACTATATTAACACATGTTAACATTTTGTCCATTTCTTTTATATGACAAAGATCAAGTGCCTTGCCCATCTGATTCCATTCGTCTTCCTCATCAGAGGCAACCATTTTCATGCATTTCTGTATCTAGTCTTCCACTATAATTTTTATATTTCTACTTTCAGAAACAAAGTTTACATAAAGGCTAACATAGGTATCATTCTTTGATTTGTTTTAACACCATCTTGTTAGGGTTAGAACTAATACAGTATTTTCGTTTGAATGTACCATAATGTATTATCCATTCTCATATTAATGGACTATCAGGATATTGTCAGGGGTTTCACTGCATCTGTGAACATCACTGCATCTGTCTGTCGCCTGGAGCATGTGCAAGAGCATCTACAGAGCCTTGTGACAGGATGTGTATCCGCAGTCAAGCAGCATCAGCATCACATGGGAGCTTGTTAGAAATGCAGAATCACAGATCTCATCCCAGACAGCCTGAATCAGAATCTGCATTTTAACAAGGTCCCCAGGGATTCCTGTGCACATTAAAATTTGAAAAGCACTGCTCTAGGAGGTACACCAGAAAATGAAATCATGGGAAATAAATGCTTTCAACTTCACTGCATATTGTCAAATATTTTTCCTAAGTAGTTGTTACCACATATAGTCCTGTCAGCAATGTAGGAGAGTTTGTGATTTCCTACGTTCTGGCCAACTCTCAGTGATACCAGAATTTTTGAATTTTGCTAACCTGGTTGATGTGAAACAGTATTTCATTGCAATTTGAATTTTCCCTGTTACTAATATATTTTCCCTGTTTTTTTCCTGTTACTAATATATTCACTCTTTAATTATTCCTTATTTCCTCTGTATCTTCAGGTTTTTCCCCTTTCCACATAAAATGTAAACACACTTTAATTTTTCCAACTTAAGTAACCCTACCCGCACACAAATAAACACCTTTCCACTTTATTCTCCCAATTGTACACCTATTACTTTCATCCTCTTTACAGTAAACCTCTTTGGAAAAGTTGGCCATACCTACTATTTCAAATTCCTATGTGGCACTTGCTTCCATTTACTTCAGCAAAATTTCTCCTTCAAGAATACATATTACTCCTATATTGATTGCTAAGTCCAATGATTCATTTCCAGTCTTTAGTTTATTTGACATTTCAGCAACATTTGGCACAGATGATCACTCTCCTTCATGAAATACTTCTTCATGTAGCTTCCATGACACTAATCACTCTTGGTTTTCTCCTGCCTCACTGGCTGTTTTTCCTTGGACTGTTTACTGCTTTCTCCTTAGTTTTCTGACACTTAGAATGCTGTAGGTTTTGATCCTTAGGTCTCTTCTTTCTACATCTACTTCTTTTGTTTTTGTTTTTTAAGTAAGGTTGGTGCCCACCATGGAGCTTGAACTGAGGACCCTGAGATCAAGAGGTGCATGCTGTACTGACTGAGCCGGCCGGGTGCCCCTCTACATTCACGTCTTAGGTGACTACATTAAATCCCACAATTTGGAAAGCAACTTTGTGCTCATTGTTGTCCAAATTATACCTGCAATTTGGTTCTCTCCCTTGAATTCTAAATTTTTATATCCAACTGCTTACTTAAACTACGGATTGGTATTATCTATAGGTATCTTAAATTTAACATGTCCAAATTAAATTCCTAATTTCCTTCACCTCGGCTCACAAATTTCTTCTGTAGTCTTTTCCATTTGGGTGAATGACTATTTCCTCTTTCCTCCTTTTGCACTCAAACCTCATAGGATTCCTTTTTTTTTTTTTAACCTGTTTCTATTCAACCTATTAGTTGTTTAGTTATGACTTCATCATACACACAGACTTCAACTGCTTCTCACCATATCCACCATGACCAGGCTGATCTATGTCATCTTGGTCCTGGGTTACTATTATTATGTCTCCTAACCATCTCCTGTCTTCTACATTTGCCTCCTTACCCAGTAACCTATACTCAGCATACTAGTCAGAGTGTTCCTTTTAAATATCAGACAAATTATGCCAGTCCTCTGCCTAAAACACTCCAATGGCTTCTACCTCAGCCTGTGACCAATGATTGGTGAAGTGGTCCCCAAATCATTGCCATGTGCTGGGACAATTGTTAAGAGCTATTTCAATCCTAGAGTTCTTTTGGGATGACTGCGGCTTGAGTTGTCACCACATTGTAGATCAGCTTCTCCCTCCTGCCAATCTTACCTTCTGTGCTACCCCATAACTACATTGCCCAAGCACATGCCCCAAGAAAATTTCTATATCCAGTTTTGCCTAGCAGGGTCCATTTTAGGACACAGAATCTAAGACAGATGCTGAAATATATATAAAAAAAAAGTACTCTTACCAAATTTAGTCTAATTTTATGCCTGACAGTTTTATTCTATTATTTTATACTTCTACATCAAAAAGCTGTATCACATTATTAGAGAGTGTACAAAGAGTGATATAACAAGTATGGCTAAGCTCACCTGGGTGGCTCAGTTGCTTAAGCAACTGCCTTCGGCTCAGGTCATGATCCCGGAGTCCTGGGATCAAGTCCTGCATCAGGCTCCCTGCTCAGCAGGGGAGTCTGCTTCTCCCTCTGACCCTCCCCCCTCTTGTGTTCTCTCTCTCTCACGCTTTCTCTCAAATAAATCAAATAAAATCTTAAAAAAACAAACAAGTATGTCTAATAGTATAAACCACATACATGTCAGCTACCACTTATTTGGCAAATGTATCATGTAGTATAATTTTTTAGAGATATTTATTTATTTATTTATTTTGGATAGAATGAGAAAGAGAGCACATGAGCACACAAGCAGGTGTTGTGGGGGAGGAGCAGAGGGAGAGGGACAAGCAGAGGCCAGGCTGAGCATGAAGCCAACCACAAGATTCGATCTTAGGATCCTGAGATCATGATCTGAGCCAAAAATCAGGAGTCAGATGCTTAACTGACTAAGCTAACCAGGCACCCCTCATGTAGTGATTTTTGTTTGTTTATTTTTTTTAAAGAACGATTTATTAACCTTCCCCCCTCTCATGTACTATCTCATTCTCTCTCATTCTTACTCTCTCAAAATAAAAATAAAAATTTATTCATTTGAGGGGCAGAGAGAGAGAGAGAATCCTCAAGCAAACTCCAAGCTAAAGCATGGAGCCTGCCACGGTGCTCGATCTCAGGACCCTGCAATCATGATCTGAGCCAAAACCGAGTGGGATGCTTAACTGACTGAGCCATCCAGACCCCCATCATGTAGTGTATTTTAATAGGTTCTGTAGGTTATAGGATACATAAGTACAAGATTCATGTCTTCATTAGCTCGTAAATTTGGGTTAAATGGAGCAAATAATCACTGGAAAATAAGAATTACAAGAAATTACCCAGCATGTTACTCTATGCTATACTGGTGGTACTAAAGATGGTATTTGTATAGTAAGACAGGGATACTAAAGTCAAGTCCGTGACTTCTGTTTGTCTGGAACTGTCATCTTTCTTAATAAATACCAAAATTAACAGTGAACATTAGAAATTTTAAAAATAATTTGATAGAATAATTTTATATCTATAATGTTTAGTATTTTTAAAAATGAGACTTTATGTGTAATTTTTTTAAAAGTCATTTTCTTAATAATTCACTTTTATTATAATTTATACAATTATCAATCTGTAATAGGTTATAAATAAAACTGGTCCCAAGCATTACACTGAGATGAAAAGTGAATATATATTTGACTATACTTGGAAAGGCAAAGATATTTGACTTTGAATAAAATGTTTGGTAAAGAAATTGATGATGAGATATAGATAGGAGTATGTAGTGGCCATGACACATATGCCCCATTCAGGGGATTCTTCTAATCATGGGGTGCTAGTTCTGATGGAAGGCTTTGGAAGGCAGAAGGGAAGTTTGGTCAATAGGAATGAAATCACAGAGCAGAAGAGGGAGGGAAGGACAGTCTTACATCTTAATTTCAGCTAGTTACAAGTTTGCCAAGAGAATTATTTCCGGTAATACTCTGGTGGTTGGTAGGAGGGCTGAAATGTACTAGTAGCATTAAGATTAAGTTTGGGCCAAGTGCAGAATCTTAAGGAAGTCCTAAGGTTAGGTGATTATGTAGATTCTTATTTCTCTAGCAAGGGTCAGGCATAGCCTGTACGTTCGTCATATGAGTTCCAATGGAAAGGGTCTAGGCATTCAGGGAGAAATTTTTTGTGTGCTAAAGCTAACAAATAAGGGCCCTTGGTCTTTAGAAGCTTCCATAAATGTTCAATCTGATTAGTCTCAGATTTAACATCCTGGCATTGTGTGACCCCACATTCTATAAATCCACATTAGCACCTAACCACAAGCATCTCTCAGTGAATGAGGGAAGTTTATATCACATATAAAGCCAGCTATGTAGTGTGGCCACATAACTATGGAGGGAATCTTTATAAAACTCATACTTCAAAAATACTGAAAGCACCTACACCAAAATATTAGTTAATAATATTATGATTTTAGGAATGTGAGTGATTTTTATCCTTGCCCTGTCTCTATTTTTTTCTAAAGTTGAATAAGCATATATTTTAATGATATAAATAAATATATATATACATATATAATACATTTAAATAATAGCTTATATTTCTTTAAAAACACATGTTGTGGGTCCAAATATGAGATCAAGAGAACAGGGTTCCTTTTTGTAGGCATGCAAAAGGCAAAAGAGGGAATTTGGGGTTTTCTTATCTTGCTCAGAACAAATTTGAAGAAATGACTGGAGATTTGTATAAAAAGAAAAAAATTAGGAGATCTTAAGAAGGAGTGAAGAATGATTTCACAATTTCAAATTTGTCCATTGAAAAGGTAGTAAAATAATAAGAGCAAACATGAATGGAATAGTTGTTAACATTAAGTGAGACTTACTAGGATCCAGGTAATATTTCAAGTGCCTTACATGAATTAGCTCATTTATTGATGAATAATGATATTTGAAAGAGGAATTAAGATAAGGATCATGTTTTAGGAGATCAGCTGGGAGCCTCTCATAGAAAGTCATCATTATTTCAAACTCATTACGTTTAAAACTCATGATCTTGCCTCTCCAACATGCTTTCTTTTATATTCACTCACTTTCACTAGTGACTGTATTCTTTTCCCTCTTCATTACCCACACCTTGGAGTTATTTCTGACCTCTCTCCATTGTTCTCCTTTTAGCCTCTAATTCATTTAATCAGTCTGTTAGTTTCACCTTTGCAAGATTCACCTTTGCAAATTACAGTTGTCATTTTAAAAGCAATGTAGGTTTTGTTTACAGAAACATTTGAGGGAGAAAGGAAAACAAATGCATAGGATGGTCATTGCACTGGGCATTTTATGTCCTTTCCTCCTCTTCATAATCTTACAGAAGGGAGATGATAAATTTTATTTGGATTCACTTTAAAAATACGTATATCTGTGCTCATATAGGTTATTATTTAAGATGGTCAAGGTCCCACAACCCTTGAGATCCAGGATTCATGTAAGGGTTTAAGGATCTGTAATTCCTACTGAATAACATAGCCTTATGAATAATCTGGACTGTTAGTTTTTCAGGACTGAATATGAAGTTAGCTGTGGGTTTTCATATATGGCCTTTATTATGGTGTGGAATGTTCCCCCTAAACCCACTCTTTTGAGAGTTTATCATGAACTGATGTTTTTTGTCAAATGCTTTTTCTTCATCTATTGAAATGATCATATGGTTTTGTCCTTCCTCTTTTTGAGGTGATGTATCACACTGATTGATTTGTGAATATCAAACCAACCTTACATCACTGGATTAAATCCCAGTTGATCGTGGTGAATGTTTTTTTTAATGTATTGTTGAATGCAATTTGCTAATATTTTGTTAAGGATTTTTGTATCTATGTTCATCAGAGATATTGGCCTGTAGTTCTCTTTTTCTTTTTTGTGGTGTCTTTATCTGGTTTTGCTATTAGGGTATGCTGGCCATGTAGAATGAATTTGGAAGTTTCCCTTCCTCTTCTCCTTTTTGGAATAGTTTGAGAATAGGTATTAACTCTTTAAATGTTTGGTGGAATTCACCAGTGAAGTCATCTGGTACTGGACTTGAGTTTTTGGGAGGTTTTGATTGCTGATTCATTTTCGTTACTAGTAATCAGTATGCTCAAATTTCTTTCCCATTCAGTTTTGGAAGACTTTTTCTTTCTAGGAATTTATTTTTTCTAGGTTATCCAAATTGTTGGCATATCATTTTTCATAATAATCATAATTCTTTGTATTTCTCCGTCTTCATTTCTGATTTTACTTGAATCTCCTTTTGTCTTGATAAGTCTGGCTAAATGTTTATCAATTTTATCTTTTCAAAGAACCAGCACTTGGTTTAATTGATTTTCTAAAAAGATTTTTATTTATTTGTGTGAGAGAGAGCGCGTGCACAAGTAGGGGGAGCTGCAGAGAGAAGCAGAGAACAAACTATTAGTTGCCAGAGGGGAAATGAGTGACGTGATGAGTGAAATAGATAAAGTAGATTAAGAGATAAACACTTCAAGTTATAGTCCCAGAGATGAAAAATACAGCATAGGGACTATAGTTAATAATATTGTAATAATGTTTGTATGGTGACAGGCAGTGACTATACTTAATGTGGTGAGCAATGACTAATATATAGAATTGTTGAATCACTCTGTTATACACCCAAAACTAATAAAACTTTATATGTCAATTATACTTCAATAAAAAAACCCAGGTAAAATATAGATCACCCGGTTAAATTTGAATTTCTGTTAAATAAAGGATAATTTTTTTTTGGAATAAGTATGCCCCATGCAATCTTTGGGACATACTTATACTAAAAAAACAAACGGAAAACAAACAAAAAAAAACCTTCTCAATTGCTTGTTTGAAATTCAGTTAAAGCATATCCGAAATATTGCATATTTAAACTAAAAAGTTATTAGTTGTTTATCTGAAATACAAAGTTAATTGGGTGTCCTGAATTTTTATTGGCTAAATTTGCCTGATTTTTTGAGGAGAAGAGTGAAACTGACATTTGGGAAACATCATCCCATGAGAAATAGATAGGTATTGACTAGGTAGAATACTAGTTCTGGCAACCTCAAATTATAACAACGCTCACAATTTCAAATGAATAGATGTACTTAGAATGCTGAATAGAGATGGCAAGGAAAATAATGATTTGTTCAGGGCAACATGATATTATGTAATGTGTGGGAAATATCTTTCACAGTAGTAAAAGTCTTGAGCTCTGGGGTGAAACAGATTTGAGTTAAAATCTTGACTTCTTTCCGCATCATCCTTTGGCAAACTGCTTCAGTTTTCTAAACCTCGGTTTTCTTTTATATAAAGTGTGAATAATAACACACAGATCTAATGCAAGAAAGGGTGCCCTCAGTAGATAAGTTGTAAAACATTTCTGGAAAATAGAAAGCACAGAGGATGGACTTGATTGGAAAACAAAAACATGAGAACACTATGTTTTACCAGAGTGAAAGTGAGAGCATATTCAGAAAGTCATTAACCCTGGAGTAAAATGAAGACCTGGAGAAGACCTGGGAAACTAGGTAAACGGGTGGTCAGACTACCTAGACTCTGTCCTTCCACACTCACCTGCAGGAGCAGCAGGGATGGGACACAGATATCAAACCCAGAGCCGCACTGGAAAACAAGGGAACTACTTGCTTAGAGAGCTTCTAGTAAGTTTGGGAAATAGTGAGAGAAGCAAAGCATAGTGAGTGGATGATAAAAGGCATAGGTGGGAAGAAATTAAAAAAAAAAAAAAACAAAAACAAAGAGGAAAGCATCTATGTTCCGAGAACAGCATATGTCCTTTACTCCCTGAGTAATGGAAACTGGTTGGAAGGCTGCCTTCCACTTCATATTCACCTCTTCTACATATACTTTCTAAACAAGACAATTCAAGGAATGGAAGTATAAGCAGATGCTTGAGTCACATAGATTAGAGGAATTTGCCACAGGGTAGCTGTTTACTTTTTGAGTTGCTTTTTTTTTTAAATTTTCTTTATTTGGAGTATTCTCACTTCTTCACTTCTGATGATAACCCCCGTAGAACTAATTCCCTGGCCTTCCTGTAAGCCAGGATGCTAAAAATGACAATTTCCACCATGTACTTGGATCAACATAGATTCAGGAGACAGAAAGGCCAGGAAGCATTCTGCTTGGCAGAGACAGGGAAGAGATAAAGAGCTTTTAGAGACAGCAGAGGTAAATGCCTCAGAAGCCATGGTGCCAGTGACCCAAGGGTTTGCACTTAGCCAGCAACCGGACCAGCGGGACAGTTCAGGAATTGTCCCTACCGGGTTAACTTTTAGCTGATTCTCAGGCTCTTCTGGGGATTGTATGTACTAATTTGAAATTTATAATAATTTTTAAAATAAAAAAATGTTTTCTGTTGCTTTCATCAATGAACCTTACATGGTACAGTAAAGGGCTTCAAAAAAAAAAAAAACTGGGAACTTGAGCTCAGTTATCTTGCTATTGGATGGGATTCTGGTAGTCTGTAACATGCAGTGGTAAATTGTAGTCCCTGGAGTCATGCAGAAGGGCATGGAGAATGCCAGAGATATGTGGTGTGCGGGCTATGTCTAACTAGAAATAAATTAGCAAGGTTAAAACTTTAAAATCTCAGTGTATAGTTAAAACAAACAAACAAACATGTAGCTATGACCGTTCTGTAATATTGCTGGCAGGCAGAGAAGACTAGCTATAATAAAAAAAAATCAAAGCCAGATTATTGGTTGGGAAAGAGTAGAGAGTTAATGACTAGACTAGGAATGTTTGAGAAGATCCAAATGAATAGGAATAACCCAAAGTCTTGAGCCCAGTCACACCTCCCTTATCAGCAGAAGCAGTCTCTCCTCCCCTGTCTGATGAAACCGTTCTCCACTTTACGGAAAATCCTTTGACAACCTGGCAGGAGGAAGTGACTCGGCAAGAAGCAGCTATTTCTCCTAATGTGATATCCAACTACACCTCATTGCTTCCAAATTCTAGCATGCCCCAAGGAACCAATTACAAAGTCAAACTTGGGATATGACTGGTACAATACCAGAAAGGCAAAGATTGTGCTCATCTTTACTGTAAAATTCTGGGAAACACATGTAGGAGTGTTTCTTCTGATGCTCATTCTCCTGAAATCAGGGAAGGAGAAGCTTAGGTTGTTGTCTACGCAGAACTTGTGAACATAGGCACCCACACCAAAGATTCCATTCTCCAGCTGCTCAGATAGTTGGGAGTGCCTCTCCTTGCTCACAGACAGTAGCTGAATCCTGGACCTGATAGAGGACTGTAGGAAATGAAATTAACCTACCATTTATGTCTTGATATAATATAAAGGAAGGAGTTTGGCAGTGGAGAAATGTAGGAATATTGCAGTGAACTAATCATGT
The DNA here is from genome assembly GCF_009762305.2 of Zalophus californianus. Lineage (NCBI taxonomy): Eukaryota > Metazoa > Chordata > Mammalia > Carnivora > Otariidae > Zalophus > Zalophus californianus. The sequence continues at coordinate 183,349,575 of NC_045596.1, forward strand.
GTGGCTCACCCATCAATTCCTTCTCTTTGTCCCTAAAAGCATCCTTTACAAAAGCAGTGAATAAAACATTGGTGTTGGGATAAGTGGTGGACAGTGATGGGAATTCTCTGTAGGTCAGGGATGATAGGGGGAAAGCAGACCTAGAAACTGATCAGTCCAGGTGAATTGGGACAGTTCTTAAACATAGATTTTGAAGTTCATTCCTCTGTAGCTCCTTCCCTTCCCTCCAATATTTCAGCCATTTTGTCAGTTTGAAACTCTGTTCTCTTGGAGCTTGGAGTCAGTGAAGATGTAGCTTTCTGTCACCCTGAGCTGTCTGGTTTGGAGTAAGCCATAAGCAAAAACTGCAAACGTGGAAATCTCACCTAGTGCAATTGTCTAACGGTGGCCTCATTTGCAGTTTCAGCCTAATTTGTTGTTGCCCACCAGTGCCCTCCAATAGCTGGTTTTTTTTTTTTTTAATGTTATACAGATTTTATGATTGTTATCTACAGGAAACTTAGTCTAAGTGTTCTAGATAATTATTGTATGAAAAAATTAATCCAAAATTTAGCAGTTGAAAGCAACAATTTTATTGTGCTCATAGGTTCTTAATTTGAGAGTGAAGACTAGAGGTAATAACTAGTCTCTATACCATCATGACTGAGCCTCTTGGGAATTGATTCCTGAGACTGACATGATGACGGAAGCCTAGTATCATCTGGAAGCATTTTACTCACATGCAATTTGGTTGATGCGTGCTGTTGCTGAGACCTCACCTAGAGCTACTGATAGGAACATCTCCATGAGGCTCCTCCAGTGTGGCTTGGTCTTTCTCACAGATGGTCTTGAGGTAATCAGATCTTACATGGTGGCTCAGGATTCTAAAGTGAGTTTTCAAGCAACAAATTGGAGAATAAATCACATTTTATGACCTAGCCTTAAAAAAGTCAACAGCGTCATTTCTATCACATTCCACTTCTACCATATTCTTCCCCCCACCTAGGTTTGTTTTTTTTTTTTTAAAGCGGCTTTAATGAGATAATTGATACACAATAAACTTTGGATAAAGTATACAATTTGGTAAATTTTGACATTGTATGAATATAGATGAGTTGTAATAGATATAGGCATATTCAGATATCCACTTTTTACGGCTTTATTAAGATGTAATTGACATATAACACTGTGTATGTTAAAGGTATACAATATGATTTGATACATATGTATGTACTGCACAATGATCATCACAATAAGGTTAGTTAACACATATTTTACCTCACATTTTCATTCTTGTTATTGTGTTGAGAACATTTTAGATCTACTCTCTTGGCAACTTTCAAGTAAACAATAAATATTGTTAACTGTAGCCACCATGCTGTACATTCGATCTTCAAAAGTTATTCATCTTTTGCCTGGAAATTTGTACCCTTTGATTAACATCTCATTAGCCTCACCCACTAATCCCTGGAAACTAACTAATCTACTCTATTTCTATGAGTGGTACTTTTTAAAATTCCATATGTAAGTGGCTCATATAGTGTTTGTCTTTCTCTGATTATATTATTTAACATAATGCTCTCAAGATTCATCCATGCTGTTAACAAATGGCAGGATTTCCTTCTTTATTGTGAGCAATAGTCTGTTGTGTATGCATACCCCACTTTCTTTATCCATTCATTCATTGATGGACACTTCAGTTTGCTTCCATGTCTTGATTATTGTGAATAATGCTGCGATGAACATGGGTATGCAGATATCTCTTTGAGGTCCTGTTTTCATTTCCCTCAGATATATACCCAGAAGAGAGGTTGCTGGACACATGGTAGTTCTATTTTCAATTTTTTGAGTAAACTCCATATTGTTTTCCACAGTGGCTATACCAATATGTATTCCTAGGAATAATGCACAAGGATTCTCTTGTTCACTCCAACGTGGTTTACTAATGTATGTGTTTTAGTGGACTCCTTAGGGTTCTTTAATATAAAAGATCATGTCATCTAATAATAGATATACAGTTGAGCCTTGAACAACACAGATATGAACTGTGCAGGTCCACTTATACACAGATTTTTAAAATAAATACTTACAATACTGTAAATGTATTTCTACCTCCTTATGATTTCTTAACATTTTCTTTTCTCTAGTTTACTTTATTGTAAGAATACAGTATATAATACATTTAGCATACAAAATATGTGTTAATCAACCATTATTGATAAGGCTTTTGTTCAACAGTAGGCTATAAGTAATTAAGTTTTAGGGGAGTCAAAAATTATACATGGATTTTTGACAGTGCACGGGGTCTGAACCACTGACCCCCAAGTTGTTCAGGGGTCAACTGTAGTTTACTTTTTCCTCTCCAATCTCGATACCTTTATTTCTTTTTCTTGCCTGATTGCCCTGGCAAGAACCTCCAGGATGATAGATTACTTGTAGATTACAAGTGGTCAAGTGGACATCCTTGTCTTATTCTTGATCTTTGGGGGAAAGCATCTAGTGTTTCACCATTAAGTATAGTGTTAGCTTTGTGGATTATAGTTTTAATATCTCTTTCTGCTAATTCAATTTGTGCTAGTTATGAGTCATTTTTTTGAATGATTTATTTTTTCTTCATTATAGGTGATATATTTTTGTTTCTTTTAACATCTTATAATCTTTGTTTAGATGCCAGACAGCGTAAATTCTACATTTTTGGCCACTGAATAATTTTCTAAAATATTCCTGAGCTCTGTTCTGAGAGAGCTGATTTATACAGAAAGAATATGGTCCTATTGGGTCTTGCTTTTCAGCTTTGTTAGCATTTAGTCTAGGGCAATTTTTACCCCATTACGAAGACCCTTGTGAGTTTTTTATTCAGTGGCCAGTGAATTATGAAGTTGTTCAGCCTGGTTGGTGGGAATGGGCATTATTTCCACTCTTCTGTCTTCTTCAGCTCTTATTTCTGGTGGTTCTTTTCCTGGCCTTGCATTGTTTTTTCATATACATGCATTACTAAGCAGCTGAATATATAAGGGACGTCTTCCAAAGGTCTCTGGCCTTTTTCTGTGCAGCTCTCTCCTTTCCAGTGTTCTGTCCTGTGAACGCTAGCTGTCTAATCTTCCAGTTCTGCCTCCTCAACTGTGGCAGACTGCTGACCTTCACAGGTATCTCCCTTCACTGCATTTAAGCCTAGAAACCCTCTCCACAGCAAGCTAAGGTTAAGTGCAGGGCTCATCTCATTTGTTTCTCATCTTTCAGGGATCCCTGTCTTTCACTGCCTGAAGTCCAATATCTTGAAAAAATGCTGTTTCATGTATTTTGTCCATCTTTTTAATTGATGCAGGCAGGAGGATAAATTTGGAAACTTTTATTCCATCTTGGCCAGAAACTGGTATCTTTTATGCTTATTAAATTTTGAGACTCGTAACTAGGTGGATTTTGGGGCTTCAGAGCTTTGGGTTGAGTTCTGGTCTGCTGCTCAATCAGTGATACTCGAGTACAGAGCCAGTCTGTGCCTTAGTTTTGTCATCTGTAAAATGAAATAACAATACTAACTTTGTGAATTTGTTGAGTTTTAGGTGAGAATAAGTCAACGGAAGGGGGCTTTTATTTTAGTCTGTACCATTCTCTATTGTTTAAATTCTTAATATCAAGAATTAATGCATGCAATAGTATAAAATTTTATAATACAAAATTTGTAATCTAATTCTGTACTTAGTTGCTAGCAATATAGAAGTCAATAGGCTACATTCTCCATGTTCCTTATCCTATACAGTATTCAATTGAGAACAAACCTTTAATGGCTGTAGTATGTTGCTATAAAAGGATAATAAATACAGATTACTTTGTTTACAAATATTTTAAATAATATTGATAATAGTTATTAAATTACTAAGGTGATGGAAATGAATATTTTAATTATTTTTGTTCTACTTGTGTCAGTTGACATAAATAGTAGTATAAAAGAAAATTTTACTGAGTTATGTAGCTTTAAAGATTTTCAGGTGGGCAGTGCATGAATGTAGACCCTACAAACTACTTTGAAGTCATTTAATTTTTTAACCCCCCCAGAATGACATGAATAATTAAATGAAAATATGATTATTTCTAATTATACAAAGGTATCTCAAGCATAATAAATATTTTCCTAAATGACTCAAATTTTTAAATTTGAAATATTAAGGCCAAATTTACTCTACCATAAACTTGTAACATCATATTGGGAAGCAAAAAAAAAAGTAATTTGCACATGTTCTGATTTGCCATATCTTACCTATTTTGGTAAAACTTTTGAATTAAAAATGGTGAATTACTTCAATTCAAGAGTAATCCTGCACTATACCAGATTTAGTCAGTAGCATTGTACAAATCTTTTATTTTCTGCTTTCTCAGCTTTAAGGTTGGAATGTTAATTGTGACAAGTACTAGAAGGATATGCTAACGACTTGTAAACCACCTTGCAAGTAGCAAACAGTAAAATATAAAAATAAAAGTGCCACTTTTATATTTTTGTAAAACTTAAATTGCCCTCTTCCCTTTATCAGGAGTTAACCAAATAGGTGTAGAAGCAAACAAATGCTTGTTTAATTGTGAGAGCACGTCTCCCTTGGAAGAAAGATTGTTAGAAGTGTTCTGACAAATGATGAGATCATGCTGTATATATTAGGAGAAACTTTCTGACTACCATACTCAATATTAAGGTAATTTCTCTTATAAAAAGAAATACTATTTTATGTTTTTCTCTCTTAAGTGAGAGATTGCCTATTTCTCACAAAAGAAATGTACTTTTATTTTTATTCTTTGAATCTGTGTGATATTATATTCAGAAATACTTTTAGCATTATTTGGTTGAATGCATAAAGTCAGAAGCATTTTATTTTTCACCACTTATTCTGCATATATGTTTGATGAGATCCTTCTGTTTCTTATAAGCTGGGAAATAGCACTGCAGGGCTTGCTGTGAAGGATGACAAGTGAGTTACCGCAAGCCCATTTGTACAAAATGATGGCTGTGGTCCCCCCTGTAGGAGCTGCTTAGCTGAGAACATGAAAATATGGTGAAACAGAGAAAGCTGCTGGATCCTGGACATCAAAATGCAATCTGCTACATGACTCGCATGCCTACATTAGAGTATTTGCTAATTTGTCTTTCATCCTGAACCTTTGAATATTTGTGGTGGGAGTTTAGGAGAGGACAAGAGTAAGAAAGTGGTTTCTTTCTTTGTTTATGTGTGTAATCATTGCAGTAATTGACATTAAACTTGACCCATTTCTGTCTTGTAAAATAGCTTGTCTATAGTATATACATATATACTGTGTATATACTTTATATATATATATATATATATATATAAAACAAGAGCTGTCTGTGTAAATGAATGGCATGGTATGTATGATGTGCTGATATGGATTGCTTCAGAGTGTGTAATTCAACACTATCATGGCTATCCAGGCTCCCAGAGTGGCAGTGCCTTACACATATTCTAAGCCGTCAGTTGTCCCTTTAACAATTCCAATGATTTCTGTGGCTTTTTCCTAGTAAGTATAAACCAGAAGACTTGGTTCTATGAAATAAAAAAAAAAATATGTATGTAACATAGATACGCAGTTTAAAACAAAAGCAAGGACCATATCTACATGTTTTTAACTAATGAACCCTTTCAGACTTTCTAACATAGGCAGGCAGATCAACATGATGCAGGGACACAACATATGCTGCTGTCTAAATTTGTGTTTTTCCTCCTAAAAAATCAGCAACTAGAGAAATTCCCAATTAACCTCTGTTGTCCTCCAACCCTGCTGATGAAACTTCTTCTTACTCCTTTTTGGAAATACTACTACATGAAGAATCCTTTACATGTTCTGGATTCAGTATTATTAACTTAGTGGGTAAGTTTGTAGCCAAAATGAAAAAGGGCAAGAAAAATTATCTGTGCATTAGATCCTGAAGGGATCCAAGTTTAATCTCAGGCTCCTAATAAAACCTGTAATAGAAAAACTGAGCTATACCATAAATTTCTTGTAGAATTCATCATCCAAGTAAGAATTTTTTTTTCCTACTTTTGCTTCATTCCTGTGCTGAATGCCTTGGTTCAGAGAGAGATTGTGTCTGCTCTAATAGATTTATCGCACAGTAATACGAATTGATGCTCTAGCAATGTCTGTTATCTTTGATTTTAGATTTGTGTAGTAGCTCCAGTTTTTTAAAGTAATTTTTTCTTTCCCTCCTATGAGAGGTATGATCATTCCTAAGCCATCATATACACCTAGAGACACCGATGATCTCCCATAAAGAACGGCAAGGGGCTCCAGATGCCTAATGAAACACTCCTTTTTGTGAAGAAGTAATAGCTATAGGCTAGAGCCCAATATTCAGTTTTTCGGCCTAAATTTCTGCTACTGAGATAAAGTAGATGGCATAATGAATCTGTTTCTAATAACCAAAAGGGTAACGAGTCTGTTTCTAATAAGCATAGTTCTAGAATAAAGCAAGAGCCAAATAAAATGGCAACTGAAATTATAATTATGACAAAACTCCCTTCTAAGAAAAGATGGATTGGATCATTTACAACCAAGCTTTGGACACATTAAAGTTTTTAAACTGCCCAAATTCTACCACAGAGATTTGAAGTCTTCAAATATTCATGATTGACTTGCAACCTGGCAGCTTTGAACTCAAAGGTGTGCTACCTTTCAGGTGCAAGTTGCAAATTAAAATTGCAGTTTGAGAAATAAGTGGTGTGTTTATAGTAAACAGGTGGCTTCTGTTCAAAAGAGAATTGCTGGGGACTCTTTTATGACCATGCTGATGCTGTGACATATTAAGTGGAGCTTGTCACTTTTCCATCTGGTCTAGACAACTGCTGGAGGCGGAACCCATTTAGAAAGTAGCACACACCATGCAGCTGCTCCTCGATGTCTCATAAATAAAGAACCCAATCATGGCTTCATTCTGCTTTATTAAATCCCCTTTTATGAGGATTGGGTCATTGTTCTCTTAGGCAATTGTCCACAGAGTGTGGCTTTTAAGAAACTTGGTTTTGGACATGATCCTATAAAGATTACCTTGGTGTTAGAAAAATTGGGAAGTGTGTATTATCCTTTATCTAAATGACTATGCTTGATAAAAAGCCCTTCCTTGGAAAGTGTAATGCCAATTTGTCTTAGAGGAACACTGCTGACTTGTTTTAATCTCCCCTTGGACACACTTATTGTAGAGTTTTATCTCTAAGAGAAGCAATTTTGGTAGAAAGCTCTGTTCTCTGAATACATCATTCAACTCATTTACTTATTGCTATATTCCTTTTGCGATTCACAGATAAAAGAAGAACGTTAAAAGCAAGGTACTATTTACTAGCTTTTGTCTGTTTTTCCCCGTAGGGAGTTTGACGCTTCATCAAATGAGATAATAGTGGAAAAACAAAAGAACATATTCCTTTTTTGTAGATATCAAACTGTTTTATTTAAATAGTTTGCAAATCCTGACTTGGTGTTTTGCTCTGAATCAAATGTCTTGCTATAACAAGCTTGGTGGTTGAGGATTTTTTCCTGCCGTGGGTCTGGATTATGTTCAAATCATTGTATAGATTAAATGACATTTAGTACATGTGATTTGTCTGTGAATTCCTTAATGTTAGGAAATTTTGACTTTTCTTGGCAGAACATTCTCATCTGTCATGATGTCACTGGCTGATAAAACACATAAAACCACCAAGTCTAATCATGTCTGTGGTTTTCCAATATGTTTGGTAGCAAAGGATTCCAGTCCCTGTGCACTTTGAAATCTTACAGAATGTAGCAGGCAACAAGAGGTATATCTGTCACCAGGAAAACATTGAGAAACTCTTGAAGCATGCTAGTGTCTAACTTGCTCAGAAATTAAATAGTGTAAGCTATCTTGAGAAGCCTTTCAAGGTCACTCATGAGTCTTTTTCCCTCATCCCCACCATATATCAATGTCAAAATGCAATGTATTAAGGAAAGACATGCATTTTGGTGTAATAAACAAATGCCTTTGATTCTTTCCAGAAATTATGAGTCTGTAAAAATTTATTATCAAGCTAATTAAACTAGTATATTCAATTCAATGAAGCAGAACAAAATGTTTAATGTTGTCACAGCTTGCTGAATTCTGAATAGAATGAAATAAGCCATGTGTTTGAGACACTAGATTTGAAATTTGAGAGATCTTTGGGAGTTGAGCAGAGCACAGTTAGATAGAAACTTAAAGCCCTGTCATTTCATCGTCTACTCTTTAACAACTGAGAGATTTAAGCATGTCTTTGATAAACTGCTCTTATGAATGCTGATCTTTGCTTCATTATTCTCTGAGGCAAAATTGGTGAAATATTGGCATTACCTCTTACCGCCCGGAATTAGTTTCCTCCAATGTTTGATAGTTTCATCATGATTTAGTCTAAGTAGCATGCAAATCTCTAAAAGATCTTTAAGACTGTAAATACTTCCATTAGCACAGCTATTACATCGGTATTTTATAATAGTAGAGTAGTTTTTGAGCAATTATTTAAAAATTATACTTCTTTCTGTTTTTGAATGTGTTTGCATGGTGCTGGCTTATCTCCTTTGACTATCATTCTCCACATTCTTGATATTTTAAAATGAGAACTAGAGAATTTAGGGAAATAAGTGACATTTAAATCTCTTTTCAAGTTGAAGTTTATGATAGTGAAATAATGAAGAAGAGATTGGAATCAAGCAATTATCTACATAGCAGATGTCAAATAACAAAATTTAGCTATATGGAAATGAATTTTGATTTATTATAAAATGACGGATTTATGGCTAGAGATAGAAATATGTTCTCTTATGAAGAATTCTTTGTAGAAACTGCTTTACAGAAAAGAGAAAAATTGGGGTGCCTGGGTGGTGCAGTTGGTTAAACATCCAACTCTTGGTTTCCACTCGGCTCAGGTTGTGATCTCAGGGTCATGAAATCAAGCCCCACATTGGGCTCCGCACTCAGCGTGGAGTCTGCTTGGTATTCTCTGTCCTCCCTCTGCCTGTCCTGCTTGTGCCCATTCTCTCTCAAATAAATAAATCTTAAAAAAAAAAAGAAAAGAGAACAATTGGTAGGGCAGTGTCCAGTAATTTTCAGAAGGACACTGCAGAGACTATAGTCTCAGAACACATGAGGAAGCATTTAATTTTAACAAAGGAAAATGATCATGATATATTATGTAACACTAATACATGTTGAGATGAAAGTCATGATGATGGTCTGTCAGCAGAGGGATATAATCATTTTTCCAAAGAACCTGATCTAAAAGGAGCACGGAGTGACAGATAGATGTATTGGTTAAATAGATGGATCATGTTGAGAATTATTTAAGGCACAGATAATATTTTTCTAAAATAAATATGTATCTGCTGAGGACGTATTCCTAAAATAAAGATTTAATGGCAAAAAAAAAAAAAAAAAAGAAAGAAACACATGTAGAACCGCAATGGACAGGTCATGATCGAGGGGCCATGCTGAGAGAAACCAAAGTGGAACTTCTGTGTGATAATGGTAGAGATGGCCTAGCTAGATGGAGGAGAAACTTAATGCTTTTCTAATGGAGTTCATAAACATAAAATACTGTGCTGATGGCTGACCTCACATATTCACTTATCTCCTGGAAATATTATTCTGCTAAAACTGAACATGTGAGGAATGTTTGCCTTCCTTTTAACAATTTCATTCCTTGGTTAGTGAAAACAATTAGGGACACTTTTTTTTAAATTTATTTATTTTTTTATTTTTAATTATTTTAATTTAAATTCAATTAATTAACATATAATGTATTATTGGTTTCGGAGGTAGAGGTCAGTGATTCATCAGTCTCATATAATACCTAGTGCTCAATACATCACGAGCCCTCCTTCATGTCAATCACCCACTTACCCCATCCCCCCACCTCCCTTCCCTCCAGCAACCCTCACACTTAACTAATGCTAATGAGAATTTCTTGTTAAAGTATAAATGGTAATTATGTTTAGAGTCCTTGGAATTTGCCTGGGGTAGGGTATGTTTAGACATGTAACTTAGACCAAAAAGTTGTTTTCAAAAGGTAAGATTCCTACAGCCAGTTAGCTAAAGGGAAATGAGAAGCTAGTCACAGGCTTAACATTGGCAGTATAACTGAAGATAATTCCAGTGAGGAAAAAGAAAGAAAGAGAAAAGTATGTAAAGAAACAAAAGTGACTGCATGGAGACCTTTCTATTAGATTTTAATTGTTATATATAGGTGAATGTAAATGAAAAATTTAAAGACTTATGGAAAATAATGTTTAGATTTTGTAAGGGCGTCTGGAAATCAAAAGCTCTAAACAAAACTGAAGTTTGTGAACTATCTTAAGAATAATAAAAGGGTTTCTTGAGTCTTTACAACAAAAATCCCTTAAATGGCCTAATGTAACTTATAATCTTGTTTGTGGGAGAAAAACAATATGCAGTGGTTTTAGTTATCTCAGGCTAATATAACAAAATACCATAAACTGAGTGGTTTATCAATAACATAAACTTCTCACAGTCCTGGAGTCTGGCAGTCAGAAATTAGGGCGCCAGTGTGGTCAGGTTCTGGTGAGGACCACTTCCTGGTTTGTAGGTGGTCCCCTGTTTGTCGTATCTTCATATGGTGGAGAGCAGAGATAGGAAATAAGCTCCCCCCCTGTTTCTTCTCATAAGGACCCCAGTCCCCTTCATGAGGGCTTTGCTTTTATAAGCTAATTACTTTTTAATACCATCACATTGGGGGTTAGGATTTAAAATATGAATTTTGGGGAGACACATTCAGTTCATAAAAGCAATAATTGAAATAAGTTTATTATATAATATGTTAGAAGGTGGTAAGTGTTATGGGAAAACTAGAATGGGATCAGGGATAGAGATGAACAGGTGCAATATTAAATAGGGTGGTCAGAATAGGTCTCGTGAGTAGGTGATGTTTAAGCAAAGACTTAAAGTTGGTGAGGAAATTAGTCATGCATAGAAACAAGGGGAAAGCATTCTAGAAAATACTAGTGCCAAGACTCTAAGATGGGACATTGGTGTGTTTGAGGTGGTGTCTGGAGTGGAGGAGCAGAGAGGAGAGTGCATGATGCAGTCGGGCCAAGGGTAAGGTGGAGAGGCAGTGGTGTGGGGGGAGAAGGAAAGACTTTTCTAGGTCTTTCACACCTACTCTCAGTGAATTGGGAAGCTCTGGCCACAAGAATGGTGTGATTTTACTTAAGTTTCAAAAGAATCCCTCTGGATGCTATGTTGAAGGTAGATTTTAGTGCAGTTAGAATGAAAGTAGGAAAACTTAAAAGGCCTCAGCAGGCCAACTGAGGGTGGTAGTTACTTGGACCAGGAGATGTTGCAGTGGAAACGGTCACAGTGTTAGAGCGACGACTATATCCTGAGTAGACAACTTAAGGGACTATATATATGGGATAATAGAGCCCTGACTAGGGAAGTTCATGCTCTTAACCACCAGTGTCTCTTGAGAAGCTCACCACCCCAACAGAGAAGCTTCTTACTAGGAGGCTTTCTCTCATTATTGCAAAGAACTATTCTTATAATGAAGCTAGGCTTTTAGTTCTGTGGCTGTATGCGTTCCATACATTGCTGCTGCAAGGCCTGTGCCTTTTATGTACAGGACATTCTTGCATCTTCACGTCACATGCCCTGTTTCAAATATTGTCTCTTCAGAGTCCAAGTTCCAAGATTCAGTGACTATAGATTAGTTTCCTATAAAGAGTCTTTCTCTCCTGGCCAGAGACACTAAGAATGAGGATAGCCCTTGAACTACCTAAGACACAGAATATACTAGAGTCGCTAGAGAGGGGTTTTAATTTTCTGGAATTAGAGAAGGGAAAAAGTTGCCAGTAAGAGGTCAAACGAGGAACCGCAGGAAGGGACTGTGCCAAGTAGCCCATTATGTGTAGAACATGGCTGACTATAATTGTAGAAATTCAAGTGACATACATTTACCTTGTTCTGTATTAAAATTTTGTGAATTAGAAATTCTACTTGTGTTTATTTACAATGGAATAGACCAACAAGTCAATCTTTTTGCCCTCTTTTTCAGGGGAAAAAAACCCCTATGATCTATGGTTTTTAAAATCACACAATTTTATTGTCTTAGTTGTTTACCTAGCTTCAAATACTATTTTTGGTGTGAGAGTACATACTAATCTAAGCTGCCAGTGTTGTCAGCAGTAATGAATTTGAACTGTCAAGCACTAATTTTTTTTTTCAAAAGTGTCTCATTAGACTACCACAGTGCTTCTCTAATGAGTTCCTTCATACTAAATATCCCTTATTCTATATGACTATCAAAATGAAGCTCAAGAATTCAGGCATAAAGAAATGGAAAGAATCATTTTTGAAATTCTATACAGACATACCGGTTCTAGATTTAGTATGTACCTATGTAATTACAAATAAACTTAAAAGCTTATGTGTGTACCCTCTGATTCCTTAAGAAGTTAACAGGCTTATTGAGTTGTCTTTTCTTTTGGGTACCCCAATAGTTGAAAAATTTTTCACAGAAACCTTTACTGATTTGAATTTTTAACATTTGACTTTTATTTTGGTGTTAATATTGTTGGATACTATGCTTATTGCTAGAATCAGGACTTTTGTATCTTCTTCCAAAGTCAATTTTTGTGGTCACAATCAGTAGCCAATCTTATGCCTACTTATCATCTCTAGGTAGGACTTCAGCAGAGAGAGTAAAAGATATGAAGGTAAATTCATTTACTCAGTATGTATTTATTGGAGGCCTATCATGCTAAGAGTAGAGAGGAAACAAATGTCCACTTTGAATAGAATTTAAATTCTAGTTCGGGAGAAGACAATAAAAATAAATTATAATATACTCTGTAAAGTGGTAATAACTGTTATGATGAAGAATGGATCAGCACAAGAGATTAGAGAGGGATGGGGGTGGGCAGTACTATTTTATGTAGAGAAGTAAATGCACGCTCTTTATTAAACTTACCACTGTGACAACCAATTACTCTGTAGATCTATAGCCCTGATGAATTCTGCTGATTTCTGTTGAGCCATAAGAATTTTTTTTGTATCAACTAGAAGCTAGACTAAATATCTTTCCTTTCCCATATACCTGACCATGGAATTTACTTGGCTTCTCAGTGTTGTATGAGACTAGAGTAAGAGCTCACACTTCTTTTATCATATCAACAGATGAGAAGGGAGTTCAAAATAGTATGGACTCAAAAGAAGCAAATAGCCATGATGTAAAAGCAGAATCCTATGAAAATAGTCCAAAGTACATGCTAAATAAGCAAATAGTCTTCAATGTGTTTCCTCCTCCGTCTGAAAGCACCTCTTCAGCAGCATGGCCCAGACCGGTTGGCTTTGACTTATGTCCCCTATGTTCTTCAGGGTGGGATGCTGTAAGCTTGAGGTTGGGGTAAACCTTGAGTTCTATTAGACTAATGGTTCCTAGATCCCTGTGTGCCTAAGATTTTCTTAACAATCTTATTAAAAAGTAGATTTCCAAGTCCAAATAACAGATAGTCTGCTTCGGTAATTCTGAAATGCAAACCGAGTACCAATGGCCCAGCGCTTAAACTCCTTCACTTTACCTCACTCTAGGAACTTGGAATCAAGTTACCAAATCTGGGTGATTGTAAGAGTCACTATGAAGATTATCTTAAACATTAGTATTCAGTTGAGTACTTAAACCACTTGCATCTGAGCATTTAGAGATGAGGTTCAGACAATAAACCTTTTTAATAAACTTATAATAAAGCTTCTCAATTTTATTCCTCAGAGTAGAGCATCACCATTTCAGTGGTGTGGGAGGGAGGGCAATACAATACTTAGCTCTCTACCTGATCACCCTGAAGTAGCACTTGCTCATTGATGGGCCATATCCGCATAACCAGAAATAAGTTAGAGAACACAGTCTCAACAAAGCTGAAAACCCTTCATAGGTGTCCTCAGAAAAGTTAAGAAGATTTTATAAAATATTGCTTTATGTACAAAAATTAAAGCCACAGAGGGTTAGAAAGGACTCTTAGCAATTAAAAATATTATTTCCAAAAAAAAATTAATAAAAGAGTTGCAAAGTTCAGTCCAGGAAAATATCCTAGAACATAGAAATGAAGGGGACTGAGGCGCCTGGGTGGCTCAGTTGGTTAAGCATCTGCCTTTGGCTCGGGTCATGATCCTAGGATCCTAGGATCGAGTCCTGCATCAGGCTACTTGCTCAGTGGGGAGACTGCTTCTCCTGCCTGCCGCTCCCCCTGCTCGTGTGCACGCTCTCTCTGTCTCTGTCACATAAATAAATAAAACTTTAAAAACATGAAGGGGGCTGGGGGAAGAAAATTAAAAAATAAAAGAGGATCAACCCAAAAGATCCAACATTTAATTCATAGAAATTTCAGAAAAACAATGACAGAGAAATGAAGGGAAGGAAATAATAAAAGATAAAGAAAAAGAAGAAAACACAATTTCTCAGCATTCAGAGACAACTGAGACTTCAAGATGGAAAGGAAGATGAAGGAGGGAAAAAATCCATACTGCGCACCAATTTTAAATAGAAGATTCTCAGGACATCCAGACAGTAGAGGGAAACAAAACAGCAAAACAAAAAATGACAAAACAGGCCACTTACAAACAAATAAGCGTTTGGCTGGCATCAGGCTGCTCACTGGTAAAAATACATACCAGCTGAGAGTAGAGTGAATCCAGAGTTTGAGTGAAAATTCTTTGAAGCCTGGAATTTTGAAGATGGAAAACTATTCATCCAATAAGACAGGAAAAGGATATTTTTAGAAGTTCAAGAACAATTCATTCTTGTAACGCATCCATTTTTAGAAATGACAACCAGGCAAATGATCCTAACAGTCAAAGGGACAGAGATGACAGATAAAAGGAAAGGCCAAGCAAACTCGGGATTCCGGTGATAAGCAATTCCACGAAGACAGCCAAGCAGCAGGGCTAGAGATTTTTGTTCCATTAAATTTATTTAAGCTCCTCTGACTTGATTTGTCAGATGCAAGAGGTGATCCTTTTCTGCTAGCCAACGCCTGCATGGCAACCCGTGACCTTATTCTAGTTCTACTTCTTCCCATTCTGTATCTTAATAATTATATCACTTCTATATAATAGAGTTGATAATACCTACCCACTGTTTAAAAGTTTTAATTGCCATAAAATATACATGTAAGATGCATCCTTTTAAGCATTTTTCAGTGCACAATTCATTGCATTAAGTACATTCACAATGTGGTGCAACAATCACAACTATCTATTTCTAAAATTGTTTCATCATCCCAAACAGAAATTCTGAAACCATTAAACAGTAGCTCTTCATTTCTCCCTGTCACCAGCCCCCATCAACTCTATAATCTTTCTGTCTCTATAAATTTGTCTATTGCAGGAATTTCCTATAAGCAAATGTTTTTCCTTTGTGCTTGGTTCATTTCACTTAACGTATTTTCAAGGTTCATCTAGGTTCATCCATACTGTAGCATGTATCAGAACTTTATTCCATTTTATGGCATAATAATTTCCCATTGTATGTACATACCACATTTGAAAATTCTGTTCATCCAGGATGAACACTTAGACTTTTTTCACCTTTTTTGGCTATTGTGAGTAATGCTGCAATGAACAGTGGCGTACAAATATCTGTTTATGTCTCTGTTTTCAAACCTTTTGGGCATATACCTAGGAGTGGAACTGCTGGGTCATATGGTAATCCTATGTGTAACTTTTTGAAGAATCATCAAATTGTTTTTCACAGTAGTTACACCATATCACCCCCTGCAAATTTACAAGGTTCTAATTTTGCTCCATCCTCTACATTACTTGCTATTTTCTATTTGCGGTTGTTGCTGTTGCTGGTATTTGTCCGTTTGGCTTTAACAGTGTCGTCCTAGTAGTTGTGAAGTTGTGAAGGCATATCTATTTGTGGTTTTGATTTGCATTTCCCTAAAGGCTGATGATCTGTTTATCAATATGTGATGATAATGTTGAGCATCTTTTAATGTTCCCATTGGCCATTTGTGTAGCTTCTTTGAGAAATGTTTAAGTCCTCTGCCCATTTTTTAATTGGGATGTCTGTCTTTTATTGTTGACCCACTAATTTTTTATTCTCCTATTACCTTTTTTGAAGTGTGAGTTCTATAATTAAATATATTTTGTGCTTACCATAGACATTTGTCTTGAAACATCTCTACTCATTTCATGATTTATGAAGCATATTGATAAATAGATTCTCCAGAATGGGCTAATGAATACAGTATTTCCTGAATTCTTATATTTTCTTAGCATTCTTCTCAGTAGCAAAACCTCAAGGGTAATTTGGCTAGATATAAAAAATCCACGGCTCATCTTTTCTTTCATTGAGAATAAAAAATAAATGTTTCTCCATTGTTTTGTAGCATTTAATACTGTTGTCAAGAATCTGATGTCAATTTGGGGCGCCGGGGCGGCTCAATCGTTAAGCGTCTGCCTTTGGCTCAGGTCATGATCCCGGGGTCCTGGGATCGAGCCCCACATCGGGCTCCTTGCTTGGCGGGAAGCCAGTTTCTCCCTCTCCTGCTCCCCCTGCTTGTTCCCTCTCTTGCTCTCTCTCTCTCTCTGTCTGTGTCAATTAAATAAATAAATAAAATCTTTAAAAAAAAAGAATCTGATGTCAATTCGATTTTCTCTCCCATATCAATAATGTAAATTTTTTAATGGGGATGCCTAGATGACAAAATCCAGTTAATATATTAGGTCACATACCATGATTAATATTCTGGTCAAATTTTCCAACTAGTTGGTATGACTGTATGTAGATTTAAGACTTTTCAGGACAGTTTTTCATATATTTTTTTCTGTTCCATTTCTTTGGCTTTCTGTTTGACACTCCACATATATTTATTTTATTTTTCAATTTTTATCCTTTCCTTCTTCTATCTTCCTTATTGAATTTCCATGATGTTATTCACCCTTGAGCTTTTCAAAGTTAAGTCATTATAAATTTGATTATTTCTTAATTATTTCATATGAGCCATCAGTTTTCATTTTGTATCTTTGTCTAACCATTTCATTTTTTAGCTTATTTATTTTTGATTGTTCAGTTATTTCCAAACTTCTCTCATTTTCTTAATTTATAATAGCTTATTTTGCAATATTATAATTACTCATCTGCTTTCTTCCTGTGTTTTTCTGGTATGTTGCTATTTTCTTATAATAAATGTGTATGTTATCAGATAAACTCCCCCCCACACACACACCATGGTATAATGAGATAGGCTTTCCCGGGCTATTTAGAGGAGGTTCCTATGGCAGCGAGGGGGAGATGTACAGTAGGGTAACTTTCTTAGCTTTTAAGCTTTGAGGCTCCTTCCTCTCCTCTGAACGTGGATGATAGAAGTACATTTTTTTTCCTCTATAGGCCTGATTTATCTCTCAGAACTAAGTCAGCTTCAGGACAATGTCCCCTATCTACTCTAGAGTTCTGTGAGCCATATCTTTCAAGAAAGTGCCCTCAGGTTTAGATGTTATATTTTGTTATTTTAGTGCTTGCTATTATTTGTTTTCTCTGAGTCCCTTCCCTTATTCATGCTCTAAACATTTTTGGTCTCTTACCTCTAGGGCTGTGCCCTGCACCATTGGGTTTTTATTCCCAGCAGTTTTCCTTCAGGTTTAGGTTCTGTACTGCTCAAGGTAGTATCTATTTGGTATTTCTGAATTCCTCAGTTATACTCCATACCATGATCCTCACAAATCTCTGTGTAGTTTGGTTTTAATAGAGTTTATTTTTTTCAAGTACTTTTAGGTTCATAGCAAAATTGAGAGGAAGGTACAGATTTCCCCTATACCCTCTGCCCTCACTCATGATTGAGAAAACCCACCAGAGTGGTACATGTTACAACTGTTGAACATACACTGACACATCATTATCACCCAGAGACCATAGTTTACATTAGGGTTCCCTTTGGAGTTGTGCATATATAATGACATGTATGTACCATTATAGTAATATACAGAGTATCACTGCCTTAAAACTTTCTTGTGCTCTGCCTACTCATCCCTTACCCCTCTTCCCCCAACCCCTGGCGACCACTTAGCTTTTTCCTGTCTCCATAGTTTTGTCTTTCATAAAGTGTTACATAATTTAAATCACAAAGTGTGTAGCTGTTTTCAGATTGGCTTCTTTCAGTTAGTAATCTTTTAAGTTTTCTCCATGTTTTTTTATAACTTGATAGCTGTTTATTTTAGTGTTGTATATTATTGCATTATATGAATGTATTACAGTTTATTCATTCATCTCCTGGAGGACATCTCGGTTGTTTCAAATTTTGGCAGTTATGTATAAAGCTACTATAAATACCTCTGTGTCAATTTTGGTGTGGACATAAGTTTTTACCTTGTTTGGGTAGATACCAAGGAGCATAATTGTTGGATCAGATGGTAAGAGTATGTTTAGTTTTGTAAGAAACTACCAAACTGTCTTCCAAAGTTGATGTACCATTTTGCATTCCTATCAACAATGAATAAGGGTTCCTTCTCTACATCCTCACCAGCATTTGGTGTTGTCATTGTTCTGGATTTGGCTATTCTATTAATTGTATGGTGGTTGTGTATATATATTTTTTTCACTTACCAGAAAATTGGGGAATATTCCTCATTTTGTTGGTCATTCTCAGACTTAGGAAGGGATCCTCTCGTCGTAGGATGAGTACTAATTGACTTTTTACTTTTTCCTTCTGGGGCTGAGAATATTGTGTACTTTAACTGCCTCTTCTCTTGCCATAAAATATCTGATCTTGCCCAAGTCCTGATGCTAGTCTATGTCAACCACAGCCGTGAGCACCCTGGGACTTTGGGATATTTTCTGTCATTTATGTTGGTCAAAGAGCTCATTTGTGCTGTTTCGTGTTTGCTTTGTTTTGTGTGCTTTACATCCATTTTTTTTAAATTTTTGGTTTTTAGGAAATGTTTTGGAGAGATTGAAAAACTTCATTTGTGTCATGATCTTGTTATGGGAAGTTCCAAATGTGATGCTAAATTATTTTATGACATATATAAAATAGTTTTGTCAAATGTTGTGCAGTAATTATTTGAATGCATGTTTTGTATTCAGAGCCACATACCCTTTTATGGGAAAATGTTGCTTTTCATTTTTTAGTGTCACTTAGGAACCTGAACATACTTAATTATTCTCAAGGATTTAATCAATATTATCTCTTCTAATTGGTCATTGGCAATTCTGTTCTCATTTGTGTCTAAACTTTATAAGCCAGATCTCTAACTACTCTATGTTTATAATCTTGGCATTTATTTATTTATTTATTTTTATTAACAGTGGAGGAACATTTTAAATAGTAGAAACTTTTCATGGCTTTTTATATTCTCTGGTAAAATTCTTTAAAATGTTTTTTTGGCACTGCCTTAAATTGTACTTCCTTCAGAGAATATAGATTTATTGTTATTTAGTGAAAACTATAGAGATAAATCTGTAAAGTCTTCTCAACTTTTGTACTGCTAAGGGTATAACGTACATCATATTTCAGTGAAACAAGACAGAACTATGGGAATTGTATTCTGAATGGTTAAAAGACAGCAGTAGGATTCCACTAAATAAAAAGTTTCTTCTAACTAATTTTTGTTTAACATGCATTTGAATTTGAAAATTTTTGCATGTGTTTTTTTTCCATGATGTATTTGGACATTTGGGCTCTATAGTTTTGCCTAAAATCTGTAGGTATTAAGCTGTCATTTATTTTTGAACTTTGAAACTGAGTTTTCATTCTTGTTACTAAAGTTTGAGCTTTTATTATCTTGTAAATTAACTAAAACAGTTTCTGATTGTGATCTCTTGGAGGGTTGTTGGTGTGTCTTGTTATCCAATATATTTAGTATAATGTGTTGCCTTTTAGAGCAGCTGAAATTTCTTCTCCCTTCCTGAATTTATTTCCACTCACCATCTCTTGAGCTCCTAAGAAAAGCTGTTTTGAATCCATCAGGTCTAGTCTATGAAGGAAACTGAACCACATTTTCAGTGATGGGGATGTTAGAAATATATTTGACTCTACTGGTTTTATTTCTCTCTCCTTCCCTTTTGATTTTTACCCTTGGGTTTCCCTTTCCTCATATTTATACTAGAAAAATCTAGAGCCACACTGTCCAGTAAAGTAGCCAGTTAGCCACATGTGGCTATTGAACATTTGGAATGTAAGTAGTACAAATTAAAAGGTGCTATGTGTAAAATCACACAGGGTTCCAAAGAAAGTATGAAGAAAGAACATTAAAGTACCTCACTAAACGTTGTACAGAAATTACTATTTGAAAATTGGGAATGTGGGATATGTTGGGTCAAATAAAATATATCATTAAAATTAATCTCACTATTGCCTTTTCTTTTTTAAGGTAGCCACTAAAATAATTTAAACTTACACCTACAACTCACATTGTATTTTTACTGGACAGTGCTCATCAAGAGGGGCAAGAAAATGCTGCTTAAACTTGCACCTAAACAAAAGCTTTTCTCATTGTTCCACTTTCTTCAGCATGCCTCATTGTGATATTATAAAGGGTTACATATCAAGTAAATTATCCTAAGATGTCCCCTTGCTATCTTTAAATTGAAAATCTGTGGCATTTTTAGGGGTTAGTAGAAGATTGTGAGATGCAAATCCCAGCTGAATATGGTATCATGTTATCATAGATGCACACAAAAAATTGTGACAGTGTTCTGAGTTTTCTACTTAAGGGGCAGAAGTTGAAATGAATAGAATTGATTGGTTGTGGGATAGCCAACTTAGTCACACCATATTAGGCACAATTAAAATTTAAACTTTTATTCAGTATCAGTAACTCTGACCTTATTAATAACTCCATTATTAAGGACAAAGTCCCTTTTTTGTAATCATTGGAGTCTCAGTGTTCTCAAAATTTCGATAGCAGAGCTTTCCCAATCCAATAAATGGTGGTAGTATAGAAAATGAATATTAATGGTATTGCAGACCTATCATTCTATTTATACTCAATTTGTAAAGTAATAATCTCAGGGGTGTGAGGAAACATAAAACACACACAAAAAAACAGTAATTTTCCTTCTTTTTAAATCAGCAGAATGAAATGTCCAGAGGTGAGGGGGGTCTTTGTTGAATGAAAAGACAAGTACAATGTGATAATGAAAGTATTCAGTTTCACATTTTTACTTAGATCCTACATTCACATGCCAAACCTCAGGATCCACCTTTTCTTTAGAACATTCTAACACTTATTTTAAATGTAGTCTGCTGCTTCCATGGAAAATAAAGAATAACAGGGCCATTAATAAGACACCTTTCAGTTCTGAAAGATTCTGATATAGAGGAGGTCAAATGTTATTTACAAATGGTCTAAGACATCTTCTGCACTAAAAGCTAGGCGTACCACTTGAAGATGCTATATGTTGTTATAATGAACTAAGAAACAGTGATTAAATCCATGTCTCTTCTTTGAGAGTTGTTACTGCTTGTGTTCAGTAAACATTAGAATTTCTTTTAAGTTTTTTGGTTTCTTGACTAACATGAAACTTACTTGAGATAACTGCTTTGAAATTCCTTGTCTTCCATTGAAATATGGAAACACAGAAGATATGTGAATTTACAGCAAGACTATAAACTAGGCTTATTAGTCTATATGACCTGCCAGACTTTAGGAGGAATGTAAACTAACTAAAATATCCAAAAGGGATTTGGGCAAAGCAGTGGCTCCAAGCAGTGTTTTTCAAACATTATAGTACTGCCTGTCTCTGATTTGTTTAGAAATGTGTGTGTGTGTTGTGGAAGGAGCATTGTTTGGGAACTATGATGACTGCAGGATGACCACTGATACTTGGCACGTGAAGCTAGGGACACTAAAAATCCTATA
Organism: Zalophus californianus; assembly: GCF_009762305.2. NCBI lineage: Eukaryota > Metazoa > Chordata > Mammalia > Carnivora > Otariidae > Zalophus > Zalophus californianus. The sequence continues at coordinate 183,371,410 of NC_045596.1, forward strand.
GTCTGTGGGACAGTCCTTAATCACAAATAAATTTGAAGGCAAATTCTGACAAAACTCCGATTGAGATGCACTGTGAATGAAGATTGCAACCTACCCGTTGGATTCGCCTTCACTTGACCTTCAAATTCTTTTTTTTTAATTTTATTTTATTGTGTTATGTGAGTCACCATACAATACATCATTAGTTTCTGATGTGGTGATCCACGATGCATTGTTTTCATGTAACACCCAGTGCTCCATGTAGTATGTGCCTTCCTTAATACCTATTACTGGGCTAATCCATCCCCCCACCCCCCTCCTCTCTAAAATCCTCAGATTGTTTCTCAGGGTCCATAGTCTCTCATGGTTCATCTCTTCCCCTGATTCCCCCCCCCTTCATTTTTCCCTTCCTTCTCCTAATGTCCTCTGTGCTATGCCTTATGTTCCACAAATAAGTGGAACCATATATAATTGACTTTCTCTGCTTGACTTATTTCACTTAGCATAATCTCCTCCAGTCCCATCCATGTTGATGTAAAAGTTGGGTATTCATCCTTTCTGATGGCTGAGTAATATTCCATTGTATATATGGACCACATCTTTATCCATTCATCTGTTGAAGGGCATCTCGGCTCTTTCCACAGTTTAGGTATTGCAGACATTGCTGCTGTGAACATTGGGGTGCATATGGCCCTTCTTTTCACTACATCTGTGTCTTTGGGGTAAATACCTAGGAGTGCAATTGCTGGGTCATAGGGTAGCTCTATTTTTAATTTTTTGAGGAAACTCCACACTGTTTCCAAAGTGGCTGTACCAACTTGCATTCCCACCAACAGTGTAAGAGGGTTCCCCTTTCTCCACAACCTCTCCAACATTTGTTATTTCTTGCCTTGTCAGTTTTTGCCATTCTAACTGGTGTAAGGTGGTATCTCAATATGGTTTTGATTTGAATTTCCCTGATGGCTAATGATCTTCAAATTCTGCAAAAATAACTCAGCAGCACTGAGCTTGTTTTACAACTGCTCCTCCCAGTCAGCTTCACTGATTCTTCTTTGGGTGTATCTGAATATAATGCAATATTAGAACCTTAATATATTCCTCATACAGAAATTATATTTGCCATGTTCTTTGGTCAGAATGCAAAGAACTGCTTATTGAAATATTTTCAAGATAAACATTTTCACATGCATAATTTAAAAGTATTTTCCGATTTTTTTCTTCTTCTTTTTCCCTTTCCTTTTTTGCTTCCTTTGTATTCATCTTGCTACATAAGATGAACCTGGTTTTTAGTAACCTACATCAAAAAATATTTTTTTGTAATTATAAATTTATGTCTTATAAGTAAAAACAGGTACCTAGTTTTCAAAGACTGATGTCTGTCCCAGCCATCTAGAAGATTGTGTTAGATTACTTGTTGGGAAGTATACCTTATATTATAAGGTCAGGATGCCTTTCCCTGTATTAATACAAAGTCCAATCACAGAGAACCAATGGGACTTCTCCTTCTCCTCAAACTTTCTTAGAAGTGGAGTGGGAATGAGAGAATAAGAATGTTTCCTCTTCGGGAGATAGTCCAAGATGGCGGAGGAGTAGGAGACCTTAGTTTCATCTGGTCCCAGGAATTCAGCTAAATAGCTATCAAATCATTCTGAACACCTGCAAACTCAACTGGAGATCTAAGAAAAGAATAGCTACAACTCTACAAATAGAAAAGTGACCACTTTCTGCAAGGTAGGAGGTGTGGAGAAGTGAATCTGAGGGGATATATCAGAAGATAAACTGCAAGAGGATGGAGCCTCCCTAAGCCAGCTACTGGAAAGTGCTATAGCAGTGGAGTGGAAAATCAGAACTTTTAAAAGTCAACTCTGGTGAGGACCATCCCTGCCTGAAAGGCGCTCAGGTGGCAAAGTGGGGTGAAGGGGAGCACAGAACACGGCAGTCTGGAGACTACTTTCCAAACAGGAGCCCAATAAGCAGAAGAATCAGTGAGACCTCCCTTCTTTCCCCTGGAGGATTGGAGCAGGAGCGCACCACAGGAGTCTGCGGGAGCGCACCACAGGAGTCTGCGGGGTTTGGAGACTAGAAATGGGGTCACATGCATGAGATAGAAGCCCTCCATCACAGGCTGGGTGAGCACAGAGTGTGGATGGAGACCATGGTGACAGGAGTGGTTGACTGCTTTTCCCTGAGGACATACTGAGAAGTGGGGACCCAAGCTTTCAGAGCTGGGGCTGGAGACTGGGAAGCAGCCATTTTCATTCTCATCCTCTAAAGTGGCATGGAAAGCCTTCAGGGAACAAAAGCCAAATAGACCAATCCAGAGCCACTTAGCCTGGCCCCCTGGCAAGGGCAGTGCAATTCTGCCTGGGGCAAAGACACCTGAGAATCAATCCAACAGTTCCTTCCTCAAAATATCAGCAAGAACATCCAGCTAAGACCAAGTTTACCTATCACACAGAACTGCAAAACTCTAGCTGTAGGGGTAAATAGTATATAGAATTCATGTTTTTTTCTCATGATTCTTTAGTCTTTCAATTTTAATTTTTTTCTCTTTCCTTTTTTAACCAATTTCTTATTTCATCAACTCTTTTTAAATTTTTTTTAATTTTCATTTTTACACTTACATTCTATCCTTTCATTGTATTTAATTTTATTTTTGTATATATATAAATTTTTCTTTCTTTACAAGTTTCTTCTAACAAACAGACCAAAATACACCCAGAATCTAGTGTATTGCTCTGTTCTCTTCACCTGTCTGATCATATTCTCACTCTCTCTTCCCTTTCTCCTTCTTTTTCTTCTTCTTTTGTTGAAATTTTCATCTTTATACTTATATTCTATCCTTTCAATGTATTTAATTTTTAGTATATATATATATGTTTTTCTTTATTTAAAATGTTGGGATATAGTTTCTTCTAACAAGCAGACTAAAATACACTCAGGATGTAGTGTAGTGCTCTGTTCTGTTCACCTGTTTGTTTATACTCCTTCCTTCTCTCTCTCTTTCTCTCTCTCTCTTTTTTTTTGTCTTTTAGTTTTCATTTCTACAGTTACATTCTATCCTTTCAATGTATTTAATTTTATTTTTGTATGTATATAAGTTTTTCTTTCTTTACAATTTTGGGATCTATTATTCTAACAAAAAGACCAAAATACACACATGATCCAGTGTATTGCTCTGTTTCTTCACCCATCTGATTATATTCTCTTTTTAAAAAATTTTTGTTTTATTTACTGTTTTCAGTTTCAGGTCTCTTCTGATTTGTTTAGTGTATATTTTTCTGGGGTCATTTTTGCCATTTTAGTGTTTTGTTCTCTTGCTCGTCTATTCTTCTCTGGACAGAAAGACAAGATGGAAACACTCACCTGAAAAAAGAGAAAAAGAGGCGGTACTGATGGCCAGGGACCTAATCGGTATGGACATAAGTAAGATGTTGGAAATAGAGTTCAGAATAATGACCATAAAGATACTAGCTGGGCTTGAAAAAAGCATAGAAGAACTAGAGAATCCCTTTCTGGAGAAATAAAATAACTAAAATCTAATCAAGTTGAAATAAAAAAAAGGCCAATGATGATATGCAATAAAAAATGGAGGCTCTAACTGCTAGAATAAGTGAGGCAGAAGAGAGAATTAGTGATATAGAAGACCATATGATGGAGAATAAATAAGCTGAGAAAAACAGAGATAAACAACTACTGGATCATGAGGGGAGAATTCTAGAGATAAGTGATACCATGAAGTGAACAATATTAGAATAACTGAAATCCCAGAAGAAGGGGGGGGGGCAGAAGGTATATTGGAGCAAATTATAGCTGAGAACTTCCCTAATCTGGGGAAGGCATTCAAGTCCAGGAGGCACGGAGAACTCCTCTCAAAAGTAATAAAAACAGGGCAACACCTTGACATATAATAGCAAAACTTGCAAATCTCAGAGACAAAGAGAAAATCCTGAAAGCAACTCAAGACAAGATCCATAACTTAACAAGGGTAGAAATATTAGACTGAAAGCAGAACTATCCACAGAGACCTGGCAGGCCAGAAAGGACTGCCAGGATATATTCTGGGTGTTAAATGAGAAAAATATGCAGCCAAGAATACTTTATCCAGCAAGGATATCTTTCAAAATAGAAGAGGAGATAAAGAGCTTTCAGGACGAACAGAAGAATTGGTTATCACTAAACCATTCCTGTAAGAAATATTAAAGGGGATCCTTTAAGCAAAGACAGAGCCCAAAAGTAACAAACCAAAAAGGAACAGAGACAATATAGAGAAACAAGGACTTTAAAGGTAATAGAATGGCACTAAATTCATATCTTTTGATAGTTATTCTAAATGTAAATGGGCTAAAGGCTCCAATCAAAAGACGTAGAGTATCAGATTGGATAAAAAAGCAAGACCTATCCATATGTTGTCTACAAGAGACTCATTTTAGACCCAGAGACACCTCCAGATTGTTCACCACAACCAAGTGGGATTTATTCCTGTGCTGCAAGGGTGGTTCAACATCCACAAATCAATCAAACTGATATACTACATTAAAAAAAGGGAGGACAAGAACCATATGATCCTCTCAATAGATGCAGAAAAAGCATTTGACAAAGTACAGCATTCTTTCTTGATTAAAACTTCACAGTGTAGGGATAGAGGGGACATAACTCAATATCATAAAAGCCATCTATGAAAGGCTTACGGCGAATATTATTTTCAGAGGGGAAAAACTGAGAGCCTTTCCTCTAAGGTCGGCAATATAGCAGGGATGTCCACTCTCCCCACTGTTGTTCAGCATAGTACTACAAACCCTAGCCTCAGCAATTAGACAACAAAAAGACATGAAAGGCATCAGAATTGACAAAGAAGAAGTCAAGCTCTCACTCTCACTCTTCACAGATGACATGATACTCTATGTAGAAAACCCAAAAGAGTCCACCCCAAAATTGCTAGAACTCATACAGGAATTCAGCAAAGTGGCAGAGTGTAAAATCAATGCACAGAAATCAGTTGCATTTCTGTACACTATCAATGAATCCGAAGAGAGAGAAATTAAGGAGTTGATCCCATTTACAATTGCACCAAAACCCATAAGATACCTAGGAATAAACCTAATAAAAGAGGCAAAGGATCTGTAATAGAACACTAATGAAAGAAATGGAGGAAGGCACAAAGAAATGGAAAAATATTCCATGCTTATGGATTGGAAGAAGAAATATTGTTGAAATGTCTGTGCTACCTAGAGAAACCTATACATTCATTGCAATCCCTTTCAAAATACCATCCACTTTTTTCACAGAGCCAGAACAAATAATCCTAAAATTTGTATGAAACTGGCAGTGACCCTAAATAGCTAAAGGAATGTTGAAAAAGAAAACCAAAGCTGGTGGCATCACAATCCTGAACTTCAAGTTGTATTACAAAGCAATAATCATCAAGACAGTATGGTACTGGCACAAAAACAGACACATAGATCAATGGAACAGGATAGAGAACCCAGAAATGGACCCTCAACTCTATGGTCAACTAATCTTTGACAAAGCAAGAAAGAATATCGAGTGGAAAAAAGACAGTCTCTTCAACAAATGTTGTTGGGAAAATTGGACAGCCATATGCAGAAGAATAAAACTGGACCATTTCCTTACACCATACACAAAAATAGACTCAAAATGGATGAAAGACCTCAATGTGAGACAGGAATCCATTAAAATCTTAGAGGAGAACACAGGCAGCAACCTCTGTGACCTTGGCTGCAGCACCTTCTTCCTAGACACATCTCCAAAGGCAAGAGAAACAAAGGCAAAAATGAACTATTAGGATTTCATCAAGATAAAAACTTTTGCACTTCAAAGGAAACAGTCGAGAAAACCAAAAGCAGCCTGTAGAATGGGAGAAGATATTTGCAAATGTCTTATCAGAAAAAGGGCTAGTATCCAAAATCTATAAAGAACTTATCAAACTCAACACCCAAGGACAAATGATCCAATCAAGAAATGGGCAGAAGGCATGAACAGACATTTGTGCAAAGAAGACATCCAAATGGCCAACAGACACATGAAAAAATGCTCAACATCACTCAGCATCAGGGAAATACAAATCAAAACCACAATAATATACCACCTCAAACTGGTCAGAATGGTTAAAATCAACCACTGAGGAAACAACACATGTTGGGAGGATATGAAGAAAGAGGAACCCTCCTACACTGTTGGTGGGAATGCAAGCTGGTGCAGCCACTCTGGAAAACAGTATGGAGGGTCCTCAAAAAGTTGAAAATAGAGCTACCCTGTGACCCAGCAATTGCGCTCCTAGAGATTTGCCCCAAAGATACAAATGTAGTGACCCAAAGAGGTACGTGCACCCCAATGTTTATAGCAGTAATGTCCACAGTAGCCAAACTATGGAAAGAGCCCAGATGTCCATAGACAGATGAATGAATAAGGAAGTCTGGTGTGTGTATATTTATATATACAAACACATACATACACAAATGGGATACTACTCATCCATCAAAAAAATGAAATCTTGCCATTTGCAACAACATGGATGGAACTAGAGGGTATTATGCCAAGTGAAATAAGTCAATCAGAGAAAGACAATTATCATCTGATCTCACTCATATGTGGAATTTAAGAAGCAAAACAGAGGATCAGAGGGGAAGAGAGGGAAAAAATGAAACAAGGCGAAACCAGACAAGGAGACAAACCATAAGAGACTCTTAATCATAGGAGACAAACAGAGGGTTGCTGGAGGGAAAGGGGTGGCAGGATTGGGTAACTGGATGATGGACATTAAAAACAAAAATAACAATAAACAAAACAAAAAGAATGTTTCCTTTTCTTGGATTCTCATCTAGAATCTTGCCATGAATTCTATTTCTAGTGCCAGTTGCTAACATTCCCAGCTCTATAATTCTCTTAGAACTCCATTGAGAGTATGTATTGTAAGACCTAAAAATTCATGTGCTGCCTTGATATCTTTGAGTCTTATAGGGCCCCAGAGACTTAATTTTGAGTTCATCTGCTCTTGTTAGCTATGGATCCCCAACATTAGGTGGGAAAGGCTCCCCACCTGGCTACTTCCCCTATATCAGTTGGGCTAGCTGCTGCTTTTCAGCTCCTGGCCAACCTGAGGAATTTTCAAATAAACATATTCTTGTGGGGAACACTGACATCTTTTTATTATTGTGGGGCCTCCTACAGCACCTGCTGGTTCTGCATGGTAATACCATGTGTGGCCCCTGTGTGGCCCTGCATGGTATTTCACCTCTCTAACTTTGAGTGTCGTGTGTCTACCCATCTTTTGAATGCTAGGGCAAGACTTTGTCCTTCATCTAGGGAGTGAAGAGTTGGTGAACAAAACAAATGGTGTCATGGACAGCATGGTCCAAGCATGATGGAGGACATCCAGACAGATTTAACTGACTGCTTCTTAGCTAATTAACTGGTTCCTAATATGAGGGAAGGCCTCCTGGGACAGACCAAGTGCTGGCTGGCTTGTGCTTTAGCTTGCTTGTCCTTCTGTTGTCCTTCTAAGTGCTGCCATCTCTCCATTCCAAAGCTTCCTCCTTTACCCCCGATGTGAGAACTATTGTTAACTGACTATATCATGACATAAAGTGCTGTTGGGTGAGACATTTGTCTGCCAGGTGGCCTCTGGGACTCCTGCCACCAAGTCTGAGGCAAGGGGCCTGACAAGCCCATACAAAATATGATGAGAGGCTGATCTATCAATAGGAGCCAGGGGCAGTGACAACATAATGTCTTAATTGGTGCGCTCTTGAGTCCTGTTTGCACTTGATCAGGCTAGAATTCTCCAAGATAAAGATTCCAGGATATTATGTCTGCAGGTGACTGGAGATGGATCATTTGGGGCAATCCCCCAGCCATCATTCAGGAAGGTAGCTCACTGACGTAAGGTTTTGCAGAAAGACTGAGTTTCAGGCCACCAAGAGAAATTTAAGAATGATTACCTACTGTCTCATAAGAGTAAGGGCAGGGCTAGTGGAAGGGTAGTGACCTAGGCCTTCTATCTGCTGCTTGCTGTGCTCTCGTTGTGTGCTCTCCTGACCCCTAAGGGTATTGCGTTGCACATCATGGTGGCCAGTGGCTCCAGCACTGGCTAAAAATAAAGGGGGCAGGGAGGAGTATTTGGTACTCCTCGGCTCTCCCCATGCAAGATTCCTAGCCAGTGTGCCTGGGCTTTATTTAGTGCTGCAGCTTACTACCATGACCAGTGGCTAATCTAGCCAGGGTTCTGAAACCATATAATTATTGCTGTGAGGGAGGCCCTTAAGCCCAAAGATATCACTTTCAGGCTGTCTGGAGGAAGAAATTAATAAATAGGAGTAGAATAGAGACCCCCCTCAGGTTTGTCTGGTAACAAAATGAGATGGGAGGGAATGAGAGAAAAGAAAGAGATAGATGAGGGCGCCTGGGTGGCTCAATTGGTTAAGTGACTGCCTTCGGCTCAGGTCATGATCCTGGAGTCCCGGGATCGAGTCCCACATCGGGCTTCCTGCTCAGCAGGGAGTCTGCTTCTCCCTCTGACCCTCTTCCCTCTCGTGCTTTCTATCTCTCGTTCTCTCTCTCTCTCTCTCTAATAAATAAATAAAATCTTTTTTAAAAAAAAAGAGATAGATGAGAGAGAGAGAGATCCTATCTCCCCACCAACAATCATGTACTTACATACATAATTCCTGCATATCATACTGACAGCTAGAGGTGAGAGAGTTCCATGATTTTAAATTGAGATTAATTGTGGAACATTGTGTAATTATAGAAAAATCTTTGTGTATACATTTATAGGCCTCTTATTAGCATTAAATAAGTTAGTAATAACTAGTGTTTATTCTATGCATAGCATATGGCAGAAGGACCATATGTATTACTACTTTAATACTTAATACTGTGTGGAAAAAGCTATTATTACCCACCGCCTCCAGTGTAGATGTGATAAAACCAAGGCCGAGAAAAATGTAATAACTGACCCCAAAGTTCTATGCTTAGTAGGAAGCAGAAGCAAGTCCCAACCTAAATCGTCTGATTTCAGAACTCATATACCTAGATGCTCTAAATGCAACCTCTGTTTGTGATCATGTATAGTAGAGAGCCTGTCACATACGATGTAAGGCAGTGCTTCTCCAGCTTTCATGTGCACACAGTTGACCTGGGGATCTCACTGAAATGCACACCCACAGACCATGTTTTGACTAGCAAGGATAGGGAATCAGAGCATTGAAATGAGTGTCTTAGATGACAGTGCTGAGACTCTGCTGCTGATTTGGGCACAGACTTACCACCATATTAATCAAGCTCTAGGACTTTTATTCCTTTCTGGAAAAGAAGCATATATCAAATGGGAATATCTGTATAGAATGTCTGCTGTGTTCTGGACATTATACTAGGCACTGGAGATAAAATGTCAAATGATCCATTGTCTCTATCCTACAGGGACAGGGGCTTTCATACATGATGGACTCTGAAAGTGGCATACATTTTCTCCTCTGACCAAGGTGGGTGAGTGCTGTGAGTGATGGTGAACTGACTATTGCCCAGTGAGTTTGAGGGGGAAGACCACACAGCTAGATGTATTTCCACACAGCTACGACAGTAGTGTATATAGGTGATGCAAGCCCTTCCTCTTGTCTAGAACCACCCTTCAGCCTTATCTACCCCTCTGTGATTATAAACATTTCCTTCTTCCTCCCAAGTGTCTCTAAATTTTACAAAAACACCAGTATAAACAGCATTCTTGACATGTTAATTATATATTTCTATTGAATGAAACTGTCATTACATTTCACACATTTAAAAATTTCTCCCAATTTACAGAATATCTTGGTTAAGAAAAATGAATTTTAACTATGCATATCTGTTACTTCATGATATACTCTATGAACTATTTCAAAACTTTTGCTGTTGTAAAATTTGTATTCTAGACTCATGCTGACTACCATTTCTTCCCTCTAGCTTATATTAATTAGGCTACAAACATAGATGAATAAGGCAGCTGATGCGTCAAGACTCCTGGCATCGTATGAAGTAGAATAGTAAGTCAATTAACTCTAAGAATGAATACAAATTTATAAATTCAAGACCAAATTGTAAAACAGCTCACAAATATCAACTAGACAAAAAAATCTGAACTAAAATGGTTAAGTTCAAGTCATTCCTATCTGGTTTATGTACAAATGAGAATGAAATATTTACATGCCAGAGGTAGTTTCATAATTCTGACAGCAAAATCAATTGTTCTAGCAGGTGCTGGAAAAATCTATGGCATCATGGGGTTCAAAGCTGATATCAAATCATAAATACAATAATCAAATGTGAAAGTGAACACAGCTTTAGAGAAATGTATAGGCCTACTTCAGAGATATTACGGGTTCGGTTCCAAACCACCACAATAAAGCAAGTATCTCACTAAAGCAAGTCAAATGAGGTTTTTGGTTTCCCAGTGCATATAAAAGTTATGTTTACATTATATTGCAGCCTGTTAAGTGTGCTAGGCTTTAGAAATTTAAGAATGATTAATAGCAGTACAGATCTGTGATTCAACAGTCTTGCACAATTCACAGCACAAATAACGTAACATATTTTAAGAAAAAATAAAAAGAAGAAGATAGCAGGAGAGGAAGAATGAAGGGGAGTAAGTCAGAGGGGGAGACGAACCATGAGAGATGATGGACTCTGAAAAACAAACTGAGGGTTCTAGAGGGGAGGAGGGTGGGGGATGGGTTAGCCTGGTGATGGGTATTAAAGAGGGCACGTTCTGCGTGGAGCACTGGGTGTTATGAACAAACAATGAATCATGGAACACTACACCAAAACAAATTATGTAATATATGGTGATTAACATAACAATAAAAAATTAAAAAAAAATAAAAAAAATGAAAGAAAAAAAAAGAATGATTAATAGCATTATGTCTTAAAACACGATGTGGATACCTTAATTTAAAAATACTACCAAAAGTGCTAACCATCATTTGCACTTCCAGCAATTTATAATCTTTTCCTTGGTCATGGATCTTGCCTCAATGTTGGTGGCTCCTGACTAATCAGGGTAATGGTTGCTGAAAGTTGGGATGGCTGTGGAAATTTTTAAAAATAAGACAACAATGAAGTTTGCTGCATAGATTGACTCTTTTTTTCATGAATGATTTCTTTATAGCATGTGATACTGTTGATAGCATTTTACCCATAGTAGAATTTCTTCCAAAATTGGAATCAGTCCTCTCAATTAAAAGCTGCTGCTTGCTTCATCAGCTAAGTTTATGTAGTATTCTAAGTCCTTGTTGTCATTTTAACAATCTTCGCATCATCTTCACCAGGAGTAGTTTCCATCTCAAGAAACCACTTTCTTTGCTCATCCCTAAAAAGCAATCCTCACCCATTTACGTTTTACCATGAAATTGCAGCAGATTTGGTCACATCTTTAGGTTCTACTTCTAATTCTAGTTCTATTGCTATTTCCACAACATCTGCTGTTGCTTCCTTTACTGAAGTCTTGAACTTCTCAAAGTCATCCATGAACTTCTTCCAAACTCCTGCTCATGTTGATATTTTGGCCTCTTCCCATAAATCATGAATGCTCTTAATGGCATCTGGAATAGTGAATCTTTTCCAGAAGGTTTTCAGTTTACTTTGCCCATATCCATTAGAGAAACCACTATCTATGGCAGTAATAGGATTGCCAAACGTATTTCTTAAATAATAAGACTTGAAAGTCAGAATTACTCCTTGATCCATGGGCTGCAGAATAGATGTTGTGTTGGCAGGCATGAAAAGAACATAATAAAAAACATTAATCTTATTGTACATCTTCATCACAGCTCTTGGGTGACCAGGTATATTGTCAATGAGCACTGACATTTTGAAATGATTTTTTTTTTTTTTTTATCAATGGGTCTCAATAGTGTGTTTAAAGTTTTCAACAAACTATGTTGTAGTTTAAACAGATGTACTGTCATCCAGGCTTTGTTTTTTCATTTATAGAGCATTGGCAGAATAGATTTAGCATGATTCTTTGGGGCCCTAGAATTTTCAAAATGGTGAATGAGCATTGGCTTCAACTTAAAGCCATCAGCTTCATGAGCCCCTAACAAGAGAGCCATGTTGTTCTTTCAAGCTTTGAATCCAATATTTGACTTCTCCTCTCTAGCTATGAAAGTCCTAGATGGCATCTTCTTCCAATAGAAGGCTATTTTGTCTCATTGAAAATCTGTTGTTTAGTGTAGACACCTTCATAAATTCTCTCAGCTAGGTCTTCTGGATACCTTGCTGCAGCTTCTACAGCAGCACTTGCTGCTTCATCTTATACTTAAATGTTAGGGAGAGGGCTTCTTTCTTCATGACCCAGCCTCTGAAGGTTCCAACTTTTCTTCTGCAGCTTCCTCACTTCCCTCAGTCTTCCTAGAATTGAATTAGGCTCTGTATTAGGCTTTGGCTTAAGGGAATATTATGGCTGGTTTGATCATGTCTCCAGGCCACTAAAACTTTCTCCATATCAGCAAGAAGGTTGTTTCACTTTCTTATCATTTATGGGTTCAATGGAGTAGCACTTTTGATTTCCTTCAAGAACTTCTCCTTTGCATTCACAGCTTGGCCAACTGCTTGGCTCAAGAGGCCTAGCTTTTAGCCTGTCTTGGCTTTCAACGTGCCTTCCTCACTGAGCTTACTTATTTCTAGCTTTTGATTTAAAGTGAGAGACATGCAACTCTTCCTTTCAGATGAACACTTAAAGGCCATTGTAGATTATGAATTGACCTAATTTCAGTATTGTATCTCAGGGAATAGGGAGGCCCAGGGAGAGGAAGAAAGATGGGAAATGGCTGGTTGGTGGAACAGTCAAAATACACATATTCATGGATTAAGTTTGGCATCTTACAACAGTGTAGTTGGTGGCTCCCCAAAACAATTACAATAGTAGCATCAAAGATCTTGATCACAGATCATCATAGCAGATGTAATAATAATAATAATATTTGGAATATTGCAAACATTATCAAAATAGGACACAAACACAAAGGAAACAAATGCAGTTGGAAAAATGGTGCTGAGAGATTTGCTTCACAGTTACTGCAAATATTCAGTCTCACAAATGCAATACTGCAAAGCGCAGTAAGAGAAATGCAATGGAATAATGTATGCCTGTATAACATCTGTGCACTAAGGTCAGTTATTAATCTTACAGTGGCACTTATTTATTATTTGTTTATTTATTTAACTTATTTTCATAAATGGGAAGATTCCAATCAACATACATAGTCAGCCTGTAAGAATTTGAAGTAAGGAAAGAAGTATAGATATTTAAGTATGTTTTACAAATTACCACACAATTTTTCCTACTCTAATATCTAGCAGTACATTCATCACAAGCTCAAATGGACTTCCTATCTTAAGTACCTTCTGTCAGTACTTTCAAAATTAGATACTCAGTAAATAATGGCTAAATGGAATTAGGATCCCTCTTCCTGGCATCCCATTCCGACTACAGTCATACTTTTCAACACACCTCATAACAAAAAACAAACAAACAAACAAAAAAAGCAACATTGTTCTAGAGAAGGCTAACATATTTACCTACCTCACCAGATTCTTATGTAGGTATAATGATACAAATTTTATGTTTGTATATGCACTTTGTGGCCTCTTGCCCAGTTTCTGTGACACCTGAAGCTAGCACAAGTTCAAGATAAATAACATCTAACAATGTTAGGGAGCTTAAGTTTTATGTGCCCATCAGGCAATAGAAGATGGATGATATTGTCAAGGAAATTTTCATTACAGGAAAAATGCATACTGTTTGACAGACAATTCATTTTATGCCTTTCATACAGAGATTACATCCCAAGAGTTATGTTTCAGTCATCAAAAATAGGGAATACAATTTATATTTCTAACTGAAAATAATAGCATTAATTAGTTTGCCTTTGGGAAAATACGATAAAAATATTAATGTCTATCAAAAGTCATTAAAAGCACAAGATTTGCAGTGATGTAAAATATATATTCATATGAATTAATATAGAAATATAGATACACTCGATAAATGTAACTTAAAATTAGAGTGCTTTGGTAAATTATTTAGACATCTGTATGTTGGAAGGATTACTTTTACCTGTCTGATTATAATTAAATTTAAATTCTATATAAAGCAAATAACAAAGATTTTATGGAACAAATGTCTTTAGTAATTATTAACAGTGATATAATATATGCTTCAGAAGAAAAATCTTGTCAGGACAAAGTAAAGTATTTGATTTATACAGCCTAATCAGAGATGATAATAATTAAAACCCTCCTGCAAGATTTTAGAAACAATAGGTGGAAAGCAAGTCAACGTTCCCTTTGAAGATTCCATTGGCAGTTGTACATGACAGGCAAGAGGCCCAAAAAATCTTAAAGAAATACTGTACAACAGAAGTGGAGTATATTAAGTAAAATTTCACAAAGGGGGTGTTTTTCCAAAAATTCTTTTTGGCATGATTAGGAATCTCCCACTCTGGCAAATACTTTTCAGGAAAATGAGAAATATTTGATTTCTTAAAAATATTAAATAACTTACATGATTTAATTGAGTTTTGATTTTCACAGTGTTACTTGTGAATTTGTGGTTTTATATATACATATGTTTATATGTATTTTCTTAGCTCATTCAAATGCCAAGAGAGTATTTTACTCTCTAGGCTTGGAGAGTCGAAGGTAGACGCTTAATGACAGAGCCACCCAGGCGCCCCTATTTATATGTTATTATTTTCTTTTTTTTTTTTTTTTTTTTTTTTTTAAAGATTTTTATTTATTTATTTGAGAGAGAGAGAATGAGAGATAGAGACCACGAGAGGGAAGAGGGCCAGAGAGAGAAGCAGACTCCCCGCCGAGCAGGGAGCCCGATGCGGGACTCGATCCCGGGACTCCAGGATCATGACCTGAGCCGAAGGCAGTCGCCTAACCAACTGAGCCACCCAGGCGCCCCTATATGTTATTATTTTCTATATTATGTTTTCGTGATTATGTTTTGGGATATTTTCTGTCTAGTGAACTGGAAAGTATATAGCCCATTGATATTTAAATTTTCAAAAAAACTTTAAAAATAGATATACTTCTTTTGACCAGTTTTAGGTTTATGGCTAAATTGAATGTGAAGCGTAGAGTTCCTATACACTCCTTCCCTTTACATATGTACAATCTTCTCTGCTACTGATACCCTGCAACACAGTGGTACATTTGTTACAATTGATGAAACCACATTAACACATCATTATCACCCAAAGTCCCTGGGGCTCATTCGTGGATGTATACATTCTCTGGGTTTTGACAAATGTTTAACAATGGAATATAATTCAGATAGAAATAATCTATCAAACCATGAAAAGACATAAGGGAAACATAAACGCATATTAATAAATGAAAGAAGACAATCTAAAAAGGTTACATACTGTATGATTCCAACTATACAACATTCTGGAAAAGAGAAAACTCTGGGGACACTAAAAAGCTCAGTGGTTGCCAGAGATTAATGAGGAGGGAGGGCTGAATAGGCAGAACCCAGAGGAATTTGGGGGCAGTGAATCTCTGTATGATACTGCACTGGATATATGTCATTATACATTTATCAAAACCCATTTTAAATTTAATCTTTTAAATTGTATTTTTGCTTAAAAAAACACTTGAAATTTTTCTACCATTTCTTTCAAAATTTATTGAGGTATAATTGACATACAATATTATATTTGTTTCAGGTGTGCAACAGTGACATTACATTTGTATACATTGTGGAATGATCACCAGAGTAGGCATCTCTCACCTTAAAAATTAATAGAGTATTATTGATTATATTCCCCGTGCTGTACATTACATCCCCATGGCTTATTTTGTAAAGGGAATCTTGTACTTTTTAATCCTCTTCACTCATTTTGTCCACCTCTAACACCTCTCCCCTCTGGCAACCACCAATCTGTTCTCTGTATCCATGAGTCTGGGTTATGGTTTTGTGTTTGTTTTTTTTTTTATTTTATTTATATTCCACATATAAGAGAAACCATGCAGTATTTGTCTTTCTCTCTCTAACTTCACTTATTTCACCTTAAGGTCCAGATGTGTTGTTGCAAATGTCAAGATTTTATTTTTTTATGTCTGAGTACTATTTCATGGCATATATATAACACATATTCTTTATCCATTCATCCATTGATGGATATTTGAAGACTTATTTTTATTGAGACAGAGAAAAAGAGAGTGTGAAAGTGGGGGTGGGCAGAGGGAGAGGGTAAGAAAGAATCTCAAGCAGACACCCCACTGAGTGTAGAGCCCCACATGTGGCTGGATGTCACAACCCTGAGATCATGACCTGAGCCAAAACTAAGAGTTGGACACTCAACCGACTGAGCCACCTAGGCACCCCTAATGAACATTTAGATTGCTTCCATATCTTGGCTATTATAAATAATGCTATAATAAACATAGGGGTGCATATATCTTCTCCAATTTAGTGTTGTTGTTGTTGTTTTTTTACATAGATACCCAGTAGTGGAATTCCTGAATCATGTGGCAGCTCTATTTTTAATTGTTTTGAGGAGCCTCTATATTGTTTGCCATAGTGACTGTACTGTTTTACATTCCCACCAACGGTGCACAAAGGTTCCCTTTTCTCCACATCCTCCACAACACTTACTATCTTGTCTTTCTGACAGGAGCCACTGTGATAGGTGTAGGGTGATATTTCATTATGGTTTTGATTTGCATTCCTCTGATGATTAGTGATGTTTGGCATCTATTTATGTGACTCTTGGCCATGTCCAAGTCTTCCTTGGAAATATATCTATTGAGATCTTTTGTCCATTTTTTATTGAATTGTTTTTGTTTGGTTTTGTTTTGCTTTGCTTTTGAGTTGTATGAGTAGTTTATATATTTTGGATGTTAACCCTTTATCTTCCCCATTCAGTAGGTTGCCTTTTTGTTTCACTAGGCAGAAGCTTTATAGTTTGATATAGTGCCATTTGTTTATTTTTGTTTTTGTTTCCCTGCCTTTGAGTCAGATTAAATAAAAACAAACAAACAAACAAAACATCGCTAAGACCTATATCAAATATCTTACTGCCTATAATTTCTTCTAGGAGTTTTATGATTTCATGTCTTACATCGAAATCTTTTACCTATTTTGAGTTAATTTTTGTATATAGTGTAAGATAGTGGTCCAGTTCTTTTGCATGTAGCTGTCTGATTTTCCAAAACCATTTATTGAAGAAACTTTCCTTTCCCCACCGTATATTCTAGCCTCTTTTGTCATAAATTAATTGACATATATGTATGAGTTTATTTCTGGGCTTTTTATTCTGTTCTATTGATCTATGTATGCTTTTATTCTAACACCATACTATTTTGATCACTATAGCTTATAACATAGTTTGAAATCAGGCAGTGTGATACCTCTGGCTTTGTTCTTTTGTAAGATTGCTTTGGCTATTTGGGATCTTTTATGCTTCCATATAAATGTTAGAATTCTTTATTCTAATTCTATGAAAAATGTCATTGGAATTTTTATAAGGATTACATTGAATAATAGATTGCTTTGGGTAGTATGGACATTTTGATGATATTCTTCTAATCCATAAGCACAAAATATCTTTCCATTTATTTGTGTCTTCAGTTTCTTTCATCAGTTACTTACAGTTTTCAGTGTACAAGTCTTTTACCTCTTTGGTTAAATTTATTCCTAGGTATTTTATTATTTTTGATGTAGTTATAATGGGATTGTTCTTTTGATTTCTCTTTCTGATAGTTTGTTATTACTGTGTAGAGGCACAACAATTTTTGCATATGAATTTTGTATCCCACAACTTTGCTGAATTCATTTATTAGTTTTAAAAGTTTTTTTTTTGCTGGAGTTTAGGGTTTTTTTTTTAATAGTATGTCATCTGCAAATATTGACAGTTTTACATCTTCCTTTACAGTTTGAATGCCTTTTATTATTTATTTATAAATTTTTTCTTGACTACTTGCTGTGGTTAGAGCTTTTTTTCCTTTAAATTTTTTATTGTTATGTTAATCACCATACATTACATCATTAGTTTTTGATGTAGTGTTCCATGATTCATTGTTTGTGCATAACACCCAGTGCTCCATGCAGAACGTGCCCTCTTTAATACCCATCACCAGGCTAACCCATCCCCCCACCCCCTCCCCTCTAGAACCCTCAGTTTGTTTTTCAGAGTTGTGGTTAGAACTTTTAATGCTATATTGAACAAAAGTGGTGAGAGTGGGCACTTCCTGATCTTAGAGGAAAAGCTTTTAGCTTTTCACTGTTGAATATGATATTAGCTGTGGTTTTGTCATATACAGCATTTATTATATTGAGTTAGATTGTTCCTTCTATACCTACTTTGTTAAGAGTTTTTTATCATAGAGATGCCTGGGTGGCTGAGTCGGTTAAGCACCTGCCTTTGGCTCAGGTCATGATCTCAGGGTCCTCTGATCGAGTCCCCCATTGGGCTCCTTGCTCAGTGGGGGTCTGATGCTCCCTCTACCTGCCTCTCTCCCTGCTTGTGCTCTCTCTCTCTCTCAAATAAGTAAATAAAATATTTAAAATGGAGTTTTTAAAATCATAAATGGATATTGAATTTTGTCAAATGCTTTCCCTGTATTTATTGAGATGATTATATGATTTTTATCTTTCATTTTGTTAATGTGGTGTATCATATTGATTTCAATATACTGGACCATCCTTGCCTCTCTGGTATAAATTTTACTTGATCATCATGTATGATTCTTTTAATGTATTGTTGAATTTGGCTTGTTAATATTTTGTTGAATTTTGCATCTGCATTCATCAGGAATATTGGCCTGTAATATATTTTTTTAAGATTTTATTTATTTGACAGAGAGCAGGAGAGAGAGCAAGAGAAAGCACAAGCAGGGGGAGCAGCAGAGGGAGAGGGAGAAGCAGGCTTCCCGCTGAGCAGGGAGCCCGGTGCAGGGCTCCATCCCAGGACCCTGGGATCATGACTTGAGCTGAAGGCAGACGCTTAACCAACTGAGCCACCCAGGCGCCCATGGCCTGTAATTTTTTATCATTGTGTGTTCTTCTCTGTTTTTGGTATCAGAGTAATCATAGCCTCGTAAAGTGCATTTGGAGGTTTCCCTCCTCTTTAATTTTTGAAAGAGTTTGTGAAGGATATGTATTAAATATTCTTTGATATTTAACAGAATTCACCAGTGAGGCCATCTGGTCCTGGACTTTTGTTTTTGGGAGGTTTTTGATTATTGATTCAACTCCTGACTAGAAATCAGTCTGTTTAGATTTTCTTTTTATTCATGATTCAGTCTTAGGGATTGTAAATTTCTAGGAATTTAACCATTTCTTCCAGGTTGTCCAATTGGTGTATGATTATACATAATAGTCTCTTATCATTTGTTGTATTTCTGTGGTATCAGTTGAACTTTTCCTGTTTCATTTTTGATTTTATTTATTTGAGTTCTCTCTTTTTTTCTTGGTGAGTCTAGCTAAATGATTGTCAGTTTTGCTCATCTTTTTAGTGAATCAACTCTTAGTTTCATTGATCTTTCTATTGTTTTTTTAGTTTCTATCTCATTTATTTCTGCATTAAATATAGTTATTTCCTTCTTTTTAATAACTTTGGGCTTTGTTTATTTTTCTTTTTCTAGTTTCTTGAGGTGTAAAGTTAGGTTGTATATTTGAGAATTTTCTGCTTTATTTAAGCAGCTAATGGATATGAACTTTCCTCTTAGAATTGCTTTTGCTGCATCTCATAGATTTTGGTATGAAGTATTTGTGTGTTTTGTTTTAAAGATTTTATTTGTTTATTTGACAGAGAGAGAGACAGCGAGAGCAGGAACACAAGCAGGGGCAGTGGGAGAGGGAGAAGCAGGCTTCCCAGTGAGCAGGGAGCCCAATGTGGGGCTCGATCCCAGGACCCTGGGATCATGACCTGAGCTGAAGGCAGACGCTTAACGACTCAGCCACCCAGGCACCCCTGTCCATAGGTATTTTTTGATTTCTTGTATCACGCAACAGTTGTTCAGCAGCATGTTGTTTAATCTCTACATATTTGTATTTTTTTCCAGTTTTCTTCTTATAATTGACTTCTACTTTCATACTATTTTGGTTGGAAAAGATGCTTGATACAATTTAAATCTTGAATTTGTTGAGATTTGTTTTGTCGACAAAAATGTGATCTATCCTGGAGAGTATTTCATGTGTACTTGAGAAGAATGTATACTCTGCTGCTTGTGAACAGAATGTTCTACATGTATTTGTTAAGTCCTTCTGAACTAATATGTCATTTAAGGCCATGTTTCCTTATTGATTTTTGATCTGAATGACTTATCCATTGATGTAAGTACAGTATTAAAATCCCTTATTATTACTGTATTGCTGTCAGTTTCTCCCTTTAGGTCTGTTAACATTTGCTTTATATATTTTAGTGCTTCTATGTCAGTTGCATATATATTTATAAAGGTTGCATCTTGTTGCTGGATTAGCCCCTTTCTCATTATGTACTACCTTCTTTTGGTATCTTTTCTTACAGTCTTTGTCTTAGTGTCTATTTTGGCTGATATGACTATAGCTACACCAGCTTTCTTTTCATTTTCTTTTTTTAAAGATTCATGTATTTATTTTAAAGATGGAGAGAGAGAAGTCACGCGGGGAGGGAAAAAGAAAGGGGGAAGGGGAGAATCTCAAACATACTACCCACTGAGCATGGAGCCTGATGCAGAGCTCGATCTCATGACCCTGAGATCATGACCTGAGCCGAAATCAAGAGTCAGATGCTTAACCAGCTGAGCCACCCAGGTGCCCCTCTTTTCATTTTCATTTGAATGCACTATCTTTTTCCATTCCTTCACTTTCAGTCTGTGTATGTCCTTATATCTGAAGTGAGTCTTTTGTGGGCAGTATATATGTGTGTCTTTTTTTTTTTTTTTTCCATATCCATTCAGCCACTCTTTGGCTTTTGATTGGATAATTTAGTCCATTCACATTTAACGTAATTATTGATAAGTATGTACTTATTGCCATTTTGTTAATTGTTTTCTGGCTATTTTTGTAGTTCTTCTCTGTTCCTTTCTTCTCTTTCTTCCTTCTCTTGAGGTTTGATTGTCTTCCAGCTTGCTAATTTGTTCTTCTGCTTCATCCAGTCCGCTGTTGATTCCCTCTAGCATATGGTTCATCTCAATTCTGTGTTTTTCAGTTTTGTGACTTCTGTCTCATACTTTTTAAATATTTTTTATCTCTTCATTCTCACTGTGTTTACCCATTCTTCTAAGTTCAGTGAACATCTTTATGACCATTACTTTAAATTCTTTATCAGGTAGTTTTACTCATCTCTGTATCATTAAGATAAGCATCTGTAAATCAATCAATATGATACACCACGTTAACAAAATTAAAAATCTTATGACCATCTCAATAAATAAAGAAAAAACATTGACAAAAGTCAACATCCATTTATGATAAAAACTCTTAACAAAGTAGGTATAGAGGGAAAAATCTAACTCAATATAATTAAGATCTTTTTCTGAGATTTTGTCCTGTTCTTTTGTTTGGGACATATTTCTCTCTTTCCTCATTTTGCTTGACTTTCTGTGTTTCTAGGCAAAGCAGCTACTTCTCTGTCTTGGAAGTGTGGCCTTAAGTAGGTGATGATCCTTCCCATTCAAACTTGCCCTTGCTCTTGGGTGCCTCTCAAACCTTTGTGATTCTCTAAACTACCTGATTTATTTTTGATATGCCTCCATGGTTGAGGGTGTGCCAAGTAACGCCAGTGATCCAAGGTGAGAAATCTTACTTAACACCCAGTTGTAGTCTGATTGGAAGCCAGACCTCAGGCAGCAGCTTTTGAAATATACAAATATGTACACTCCTTTGGGAGTTAAAGTTGTATTCCCTGTGGGACTCCAGTCCAAGAAATCTGGAAGTGTCCCTTTGGTGACAAAAATCAGGGATCTCGATGGGTTTATAAGCTTCTTTTTGGGATGTGTTGCTGAGCTAGAATGAGGCCAATGGTGTGTGCAGGGTTGATGTCTTCCCATGTATATTCCCTGAGAGCACTCCCTTATCCTCTCGGTGTGTGGGACCTGAAGCCTGCCCCTCAAGACTAAATAAACAGGCTTTCTCACAAGCAAACTGGGGCTATGTTTCATTCTGCTATTTGTGCACTGCCCTAGTGGTGGTGGCCTACCAAGAACTATCTTTTTTTTTTTTTTTTATGGTTACAGGCCCATGGAGTTCTGGAATGCCAGCCCTAGGCCATGATGGTCAGGCAATCAAGGGTGTTCTATCTGTGGATTGCTTGTGCCCACCGGCTTAGCAAGGCAGCTGAAGCTTGTCTCAGGTTGGGCATGCTTGCTGGCTTTAGAAAGGCAGTGGGAAAATGTCTTGACTGTGTGGGCTGTGGGCTTCAGCAGTGCAATAGGAGAGTGACTTGTCTTTGCATGTGACTGGCTTTAGGCTAGAGTGGGAGAATGCTGACTCCACTCACAGTGGTCCCAGCAAGGGAGTGGGGAGTTGTCATAATGATCTATGCTCTCAGACTTTAGCTAGGGAGCAGGAGAAATTCCCAACCTTTGTGCTCTCCTGCTCCAGCCAATGGGTAGGGGAATGCTGCAACTGCCCATGCTCTCCTGCCTCAGCAAGTGCTACAACTGTTTGCCCCCAAACATCCTAGCAAGGCAGCTGTAGGGTACTGCATCTGAGCTCGGCTGCCTGTGCTAGTAGCCAATGTGGAGAGTGCAACGCACATCTGTCTAAAGAGAGTGTATCAACTGTCTGCTGCCTTCCAGCTGATGCCCCCTAGGTCAGCAAATTAATTTCCCTCATATAAAGTCTAGGCACTTTTGAAACTACACTTTTTTTTTTTGGCTGAGTCTTGGGGTGAACAAGACTGAATGCAAGCCCTCCAAGAGGGGAGTTTCAATTTTCTAACACTTGGAGACCCCTGGACATCAAGCCCATTGGTTTTCCAAGCCAGACATTCTGGGGGTTCATCTCTGTGGCATAGATCCCAGGCGCTGGGATACCTGATGTAGGGCACTAACCTCTCAGTTCTCTAGAAGTATTTGTCTAATAAAATCCCTTCCTATTGTGTTTTGCCCTATCAGGTATGTGTTTATTTTTTTTATCCCCCCGCCTCCCCTGCCAAGACCAGGTCTCTGTCTCTCCTATCCATCTAGAGGTAGTCCTTTTATCTCATGTTGTGGAGAGCAGTTTATATAGACTTTCAAGTTTTTCAGAGGGAAATGATCTATATGTAGCTATAGATTTATCCATGTGTGTCCATGGGAGGAGGTAAGTTTGGGATCTTCTTATGCCATCTTGGACCCCCTCTCTTTTCTACAATTATTGCTGTCATGAATGTAACTAGTGGGCTCCAAGGAAATATATTTTGGACTCAGCTATTGTGTGGTTTCATTCATTAGCTCCAAGGTGGACTCTGTAGCTATTCTCCCATTTGCAGATAAATCTGAATCTCTAACTTCTCAACAGTGAACCAAAGTACAAGGGCCTAATGAGCTCAAACAAATCTCCTTTCTTTTTCTGCCAATGACCCAATTTTAAAAGACCCTGTGAGTCAATTGAGGCTGTACTAAACACTAACATCCAAAATATTCTCTTGCTGCTTATTTCATGAAGAAATTCCAAAGATTTAATTGTTCCAGTAAAATCGTATAATGATCTGTATGACTGATACATTATGCAAAAGTCAATTTTTAATTCTGTTCCTCTTCCCCTGCTCCATCAAATCTATAACGCTCATCCCAGAGTATTATAAGGGACATCATTTTTCATGCCAGCTTATCACTACTTCTCTATGTACTATGCATCTAAGAGTTTGGCAGGCACGGAAGAAATATAGTTTTCATTGAGTGTTAAAGAGAAAATTCCACCTAACATGTTACTAGGAATTATAGCTCAGTTCACAGCTCCCTTATGAGGATCCCAAAATACAAAGCAGGTTTCAATCACAAGACTCCTTGCTTCTTCAGTATTTAAATGTACATAAGTCACAATCCAAACCTCTGATATTAGAGCTTATTTTATCAAGGATTCCACTTCTAGTTGATTTCACAACCACACAGATCATCTCTTTCTACCACAAGGCCAACATGGATGCAAAATTCTCTTCTATCAGTGGTTTTTCTATCAGTGGTTTTTCTATCAGGCATAATAATTTTGTTATTTCTTTTACTGAAGATTTAAAGGTTTCTAGGAAAGTGTGTCAGATCGACCACATATGGGCCTTTGGGGCAACTGGCATAATTTCTCCTGCTCTTATCCTTGGTCTAGGAGCCTGATTCCACCTGCCTATAACCTTTCCCTACATCTCATTTTCCTTATCTGGTAACTGCCCCTCAAAATATAGCTCACGAGAAGGGTGGGTTAATGCCCTCCACCAGCTGCTACTTTTCTGGGGAGCAACCCTACCAGCTTTGCCTATTTTTTGAAGTCCTTCAAGGAATTATAGTAAATTCTTGGCTAAATGTTTTGCATTTCATATAAAAGCAGTCAACTTAAAAAAATGCAATTCTTCTCACTTGTGAACCTAATATTTCAAATACTTTAGTGTAGATCCATTTCATAGTCACAAAATCTGCTACAGTGATATTTCTAATTCAGAAGTGCATGTACTAAAACTTTTACTGTCAGCAACTGAACATATGGTTTTGGTTCCTGAAATGAAGATTTAAGAGCTAATATTTTTCATTCTTGGGGTGGAATCTCATTATATTAGCCATTGAATTATATGTTAACTAAGACATACAGCTTTCATTTGACACAATTTTAGAGCACTCATGTCATGTACCATTTTTTTTGTTTTTTTGAAAGCCTTTGTTTATTAAAATAATAGTTGATTTAATAAGTAGTTATCTCTCTGATATAAGATTTAAAAATATACTGTCAATGTCAGAATAAAATATATTCAGGAGTATATTTTAATGAAAAATCATTTTGAATCAAATTTCATGGTGATACTCTACAGTGTATCCTTTGGCCCATTTCTGAACAGATTTATATATAGATGGTAGTTGTCAGGAGACAGGAATTACGGTTGGACTCTAAAATTTATTTTACTACAAACATAAACCCTAGAAAACTTTTATAACACATTTTTCCCAATTGGTTTTCAGTATGAATTGTGCATTTTGAAAATACTATGACTATTTTAAAGTCTATAAAGGAGTGAAAAGAAAGATTTACGTCTCCCAAATGTGGCTTGTCATATAGATCTTCCAAGTTTATAAATGGACTCTCGTACTTAAAGAAATGAATTTTGTCTAAATTATCTTTTTGTTGCTATCAACATTTGGCTTTATAGTATGTCTCTCAAGTAGATATTGTGCTTAGTGAGCACCTACTATGTGTTAGGCTTTATTCCAGGTGCTGGGACATAGTAAGAACAAAGCAAAGTCCCTGTCCTTATGGAGTTCACTTTTTAATTGAAAAGACATACAATAAATATAAAACCAAGCAAAATGGGTATACTAGATGGTGTCAGGTATATGGAAAAAAAAAAGGAGGGGCAGGCAAAGAGGGGTAGAGGATGCTGCTTGGGCTGGGCTGGTAGAGACTTATAGATTTTAATAAGGTTGT
The DNA here is from genome assembly GCF_009762305.2 of Zalophus californianus. Classification (NCBI taxonomy): domain Eukaryota; kingdom Metazoa; phylum Chordata; class Mammalia; order Carnivora; family Otariidae; genus Zalophus; species Zalophus californianus. Next base: position 183,396,989 of record NC_045596.1, read on the forward strand.
CATCCTGAGTGGGTGATGTTGAGCATGATGTAAATAAGAAAATAAACCAAGTAGATATCTGGGAAAAGAACATTCCCAAAATGCAGGATTCTGCTTGTCATATTTAGGACCAGTAAGGGGTTCAGTATGGCTGGAGCAAAGTGAGTAGAAGGGACAAGGAGAGTATCTTAAAATTTGAGCTGAGAAGAAGACACATGGGATCAAGCAGGCCTTGTGGTCCATGGTAAGGCCATTGGCTTACTCTGAATGGTATGGGAAGCCAATAGAAAGCTTCTGAGCACAGCAATAATGTCTTTTCTATGATTTAAAGTAATTACTCTGATGTTTGTACAAGGTACAAAACTGAAGCAGGAAGAACAGAAAGGAAGTTGCAATAATCCAAGATAAAATGATGTTAGCATAGACCTGGGTAGTAATGACAGAAGTGAGGAAATGGTCAGATTCTGGATATAATGAAATATGAGTAATAGAGTTAAGTAATGAATCAGATGTGGCTGTGAAGCAAAAAATAGCCCACTTTTGCTTAGACAACTGAAAGAATGAAATTGCTATTAACTGATTTTGAGAGGATTACAAGAAGAGCAATTGGGATATAAAATAGCAAGTTAGGTTTCAGACATGCAAAATTGGAGAGATCTCTTAGATGCAAAATGGAAATAGACAAATATGGAATCCAGGAATGAAATTTTGGAATCATAAGTATACAGTTCTTATCTTATGTCATGAATTGGTTTGAGTTCATCTAGATCAATGTATATAGAGAAAAGATTTCTGAGAACTCACCTCCAGGGACTGCCAATATTTAGAGGGCAATAAACCAGGTAAGGGTATTGAGAATACACAGCATATTTGGTAGATAGAGAATCAAGATAGGGCACTTTCTCAGAAGCCTAGTGAGTATTTTGAAGAGAAAGTGACCAACTATGTCAAATACTGTTGATGGGTCAAGGGAGATGAGGACTGAGAAGTAGACATTAAATTTTACAAACCAGAAGTCATTGATAACTGTAAAAAGAAGTTATTTGGTGGAGTTACTGAAGGACAATATGGTTAGAAGTTATGAAGAGAGAATGGAGAGGAATTAGAGATAGTATACAAAGAAGTTTTGCTATAGGAGGGGACCAAGACAAGAGATGAGAGTACATAAATATAGTTTTAGATCAGAATTTGTATTTGAATGATTAAAGACAAATAAAAAATTATTTTTAAGTGGATTTTAAAATTTCAAAGTAATGGAACTTAAGTTAATATAAAATGTCAGCCCAGGGCAAAATTGTAGCCAAAGAGTCTTTCTAGTAACACTGATTCCTTGTATATTTTTGAAGGCGAATTGAAAAAAAGATTATTTCAGATAAAGAAGGTAGATGGAATGTAGGAAACGCATAGGCAAGTGCAAGTTATATCATTTTTCTTCAGGTGTCACCCTACAGAAGTCATGTAAGTTGTCTAGGAAACAGCTTGGTTTAAATGTAAATAAGAGCATGTGCTGGGTTGTGTTTCCTCACAATTCTGAAGTCTATGTCTGTAACCTGAAATTCTCAAGTTTACGGAAGAACAAAAAAGGATAGACTAGGATTCAGGTGGTTTACCATTTGTACTGAGCAGGATAGAAAATTGGGGGCAACATTCCCCATTGAGATGGGGAAATATTCAAATGGATACTCTGTGTGTATGTGGAAGGAGGGTAGACTCTAGTTTCTTGCAGTTTAGATTTGTGCCTATCAATGATAAAGTCATCAAAGGGAAAATGATTGATATGATTTTTCTGTCCTACTGCAGAAAACAAAACAAAACAAAATGAAACAATAAAAAGCCACTGGGTGACTTTGACTGCTCTTCTTATCTCTCGCTCCAGGCAGTTGGTCACAGATTATGTATGCCTTCAAAATATAACCAAATATTGGTTACTTCTCAGTCATTCCACCACTACAAATATGACCTAAGCCGCCATTCCTTTTTAACCATTCCCTAACTAACTGTAGCAGCTTCTTAAGTACTGCTCCTGTATCTGTAGGTCCATCAACAGGTTTCTCCCTCACTCAGAGCAAATTCCCAAATCTTCCAAAGTCCTGCTTGGGCCATTCACTTGCTACCACCACTTCCCTATTTGATCTCACCCCCCTCACTACTGCCTCCCCATTTACTCTGACCTCTTTTCCCTTATTTAAAATAACAAGCATTACTGTACCTCGGGCTTCCTCAGCTGCTGTTCCATCTTCGTGGGATGCTTTTCCCACAGATGCTGATTGACTTTCTCACTTCTTTTGTGTCTCTGCTCAAATGTTACCTTATTAGAGAGGTTTTGCCTGACTCCCTATGTTATGTAGCACTTCTTATCTCCTTTATTCTTTTTATTTCACACAGGATTTATTACCATATTGCCCATTATATGTTTACATTTTGTTTATATATTGTCTTCTTTTTCCTACATAATAATTATATATGAGTATGTGAATAAATGAATGAATGGTTGATTGAATGAATGAGTGAATTTGAGTCTCCTTGGGTGACAATTGGAAAATAAAAAAAAAATTCAATCACTCTGAATAAGAACACTGAGTTAAGGAAATACTTGCTCTCCCTATGGAAGGGCCATAGGCTTGGATATCAAGGGCTTAGTTCTAGACGATACATTTTAGTCCAAGAACACTGGCCCTAGATATCAATGTTAATTCTGTAAGGACTAATGTTAGTGGGCAGCTAGTGAAGATTGTCTACTGCTTTTTCTACTCTGTAAATAGGGGTTTGGATCAAAACATATATAAGATTCTAATTCTGCATTTTCATATTTTGTAATTTCATCCTTCATGTGTTGCTCCCTAACCTATCATTTGTATGAGTTTGTGTCAATCTTTGAACTCACCCAGGGCTGCAAAATTGTAATCTGAAAAAAAGAAGTAACAGTATATTGATTTCCTCCTCCTAAATCACTGCCATGTTTCTTTCAAAAACACAGAGTGCTAACCGAAACATGCAGCAACTCTTACCCCTTCTTTCTGGATATAGTGATGTTTTATCTAGTCGCACATCTTTGGACACATCAAGTCACATGATTTGATGCCACATGGCAAGGGATATATAACTGACAGAACTCAGCCATTTTGGGTACATCTTATTTTAGAAAATCTTCAACCATTCTTTGCAATAGTAAAACCAAATTACCATGGGGCTTGTATATTGTTCTGTTAACAAGACGTAGGATTAGATTTTTGAGGCTCTTCCTTGTTTCTCATCTTTCTTAATTTCGTGGACATGCTGTATATTCTTACTGTACTGGCTGAAAGGCAGTTGGTCCAAAATGGCCTTTTAATTGCTCTGGTCTTTGCTGCAAGGGACTGTGGTCTTTACCATTCCCACATGCTTCTACCTCCTCTGCTAACCCCAAGCTTCCCTGGGTCATCTCAGCACTCCCAATCTCTTGAGGAGGACTGAAAATTTCTGTATACAGTGGACTGGTTTCTGCAAGGCTGTACAATTGCCTTTATGCCTAGAAATCTCCCTGAACTCTTTTTTTTTAAGATTTTATTTATTTATTTGAGAGAGAGAGAATGAGAGAGCACGAGAGGGAAGAGGGTCAGAGGGATAAGCAGACCCCCCACTGAGCAGGGAGCCCGATGCGGGACTCGATCCCGGGACTCCAGGATCATGACCTGAGCTGAAGGCAGTCGCTTAACCAACTGAGCCACCCAGGCTCCCCCCCACTTTTTTTTAAATCTCCGTGAACTCTTGATCTTCTGCACCTTTTTGTAAACCTGTAGGACATGAAGCTCTTTTGAAACTCTGGCTTTTTTAAAAAAACTTCCATCTCCTAAACCTCCACCTTTGGAAATGAGAAAATAGCTACATGTTTCCTAGACTTGCTGAACCCTACCTTAATATTTTTCAAACTTCCTGTCACAGGACTTTGAGTTCAAGGGGATGGGGTGGGTAGGAAACTTGTATCTGAACTCTGCTGTCCAGTTTTGTCCCTACTAGATTCTGTCTCCAGCCCCAAGAAGTGTTTTGCTTTCTTTGTGTGTTAGCAACCATCCTAAAGTCTTACCCTAATCCTTCTGCCACTATGCTTTAATCCTGGGAGCTTTACTGCTATCTAGAGTCCAGATTGAACGTTTCAAGAAAATTCTTTTTTCTCACAATAAACACTGGTTTCTGCAAATCCAAATCACGGTTTCAGATCATTATCACATGTGTACCAAAACCCACTCCTTTTAAACTCAGAGATAAGTAATGACTGCTTTGCTCTAGGCCATTGAGGTAAGATTTCAATGAGGACAGAAATGATAAATGACTAGAGGTAAACATAAATGCATACTGGAGCTATAAAAGGAGAATAAATTAAATCCAAAGTAAGTAGAAGCTATAAAATAATAAAAATTAGAGAAGAAATCAATGAAACTGGAAACAGGAAATTAATAGAGAAAATCAACAAAACCAAAAGCTGGTTCTTTGAAGAAATCATTAAAATAGATAAACCCTTATTCAAGTTAAGTAAGAAAAAAAAGAGAGAATACAAAAATTACTAATATCAGAAGTAAAAGAGAGGCCATCACTACTGACCCCATTAAAAGGATAATAAAAGAATTTCATGAACAATTGTGTGACCACCAATTTGATAACTTAGATGAAAAAGATCAGCCCTCTGAGTGACAAAATCTGCCAACACTCACAAATAGATCATCTGTATAGACTTATATTGATTAAAGAAATTGAATCAATAATTAATAACTTTCTCAAACAAAAAACATGGGGCTCAGGTGATTTCAGTGGTTAATTTTATTAAACATTTAAGGAATAAATGATACCAATTCTCTACATTACCTTCCAGGAAGCAAAAACAGAAGAAACACTTCTTAACTCACTCAGCAAGGCCAGCATTATCCTAACAACAGAACCAACACATTAGAGCAAAAAAGATTGCAGACCATATATCCCATGAAAACAGATGCAAAAATCCTCAACAAAATATTAACAAATTGAATCCATTCATGTATAAAAATCACTGTGTAGTATGAACAACTGACATTTATTCTAGGAATGCATGACTAGCTCAACATTTAAATGAATTTATGTAATCTATTACATCCACAAGCTAAAGAAGAAAAATCATATGATCATATCAATAGATGCAGAAAAAGCATTTGACACATTTCATCACCTCTTCATGACCAAAAACTCACAGCACACTAGGACTAAAGAGGGAATTAGCCCAGCTTGCTAAAGACTATGTATATAAAAAGCTACAGCTAACATCATATGTATGGTGAGAAACTAGATGCTTTCCACCTAAAATTGGTTACAAGGCAAGGATGTTTGCTCTTACCCCTCCTATTCAACATTGAAAGACCTAGCTAATATAATAAAAGCAGGAAGGTATATATATGGGAAATAAATAAAACTACATTTGGTCACAGATGACATGATTTTCTAGGAGAAAATTTGAAAGAATCACAAAACTCCTATAACTAATAAGTGATTATAAAAATGTTATAAGACACAAGGTTAATATACAAAAGTCAATTGCATTCCTGCATGTCAGTAATGAACTATTGGCATTTGAAATTAAAAACACAGCACCATTTACATAAACAACAAAAAGGAAATGAAGCAGGTATAAATTTAACAAATATATGTATCTGTGAGGAAAAGTACAAAACTCTATTTGAAGAAATCAATATCTAAATAAATGGAGAAATATTCCATGTTCTTGGATCAGAAGAGTTAACATTGTTAAAATGTCAGTTCTTACCAACTTGATACATAGATTCAACATACTTCTAATCAAATTCTCATTAAGTTATTTTGTAGATATTAACAAATTAACTATAAAGTTTATATGGAAAAGCAAAGATCTAGAACATCCAACACAATAGTGAAAGAGAAGAACAAAATCAGAGAACTGACACTACCCAACCTCAGGGCTTACTTATACAGCTATGGTAATCAATAGAGTGTAACATTGGGAAAATAATAGATTAATGGAGCAGAATAGAGAGTCCAGAAATAGACCTATACAAATATGGTCAACTGATTTTTCATAAAAAAAGCAAGGAAATACAGTGAAGAAACAATAGTCTCTTCAAGATATAGTGCTGGACAACTATATATCTGCATTCAAAAAATTAATATAGACACAGACTTTATACCTTTCATAAAAATTAACTCAAAAGTATCATAGACCTAAATGTAAAATACAAAACTATAAAGTTTCTAAAAGATAGCATAGGAGGAAATCTGGATGATTTTGGATTTGGTGGTGAGTTTTTATAAACAATATCAAAAACATAATCCGTGAAAGGAAAAATTAATAAATTGAACTTCATTAAAATTAACACTTATGCTTTGCACAAGACACTCTTAGAAGAATGGAAAGTCAAGCCACACAGAATGGGTGAAAATATTTGCAAGACACATATCAATTAAGTGACTTGTATCTAAAATATACAAAGAACTCTTACAACTCAATAATAAGAAAACAACCTGATTTTAAAAATAGTCAAAAGATCTGAACAGATACCTCCCCAAAGAAGATGCACAGATGGCAAATAAGCATGTGAAAAAATGTCACTAGTGAGTTGCAAATCAAAACAACAGTGATATACCACTATCCATCGATTACAATGGCTAAAATCCAAGACACTGACAGCACCAAATGGTGGTCAGAATGTAGAGCAAGAGGAGCTCTCATTCATTGCTTGTGGGAGTGCAAAATGGTAAAGCCACTTTGGAAGACATCTTGGTGGTTTCTTAGCTAAATGTAGGCTTACCATACGATCCAGTAATCATGTTCCTTAATATTTACACAAATGAGTTGAAAACTTATGTTCACACAAAATCCCGCACATGAATGTTCAAAGACTTGTTCATAATTGGCAAAAATGGGAAGCAACCAAGATGGACGTATGAGCAAACTGGTACATATATATATATAATGGAATATTATTCAGTGATAAGAAGATAGGAACTACTAAACCAGGAAAAGATATGAAGGATACGTAACTGCATATTGCTACGTGAAAGAAGCTGTTGTAAGAGGCTATACATTGTATGATACCAATCATATGTATGATTCCAGTAACGGTCTGGAAAAGGCAGAACTATAGACTGAGAAGATCAGTGGTTTCCAGAAACTCAGGGGAAGGAAAGGAAGGATGAATAGGTGGACCAAAGGGGATTTTTAGGGCAACAGAACTATTCTGTGTGATCCTGTAATGTTAGACACACTACTGTTTGCATTTGTCAAAATCCATTGCACTGTACAACACAAAGAGTGAATGATAATGTAAATTATGGACCTTAGTTAATCATAATGTATCAATATTAAGGCGTCAATTACAGCAAATGTACCATACTAATGCAAGATGTTCATGATAGAGGAAACTGTGTGGGAACATGGGCAGGCAGGAATGAGGTATATGGAAACTCTATAATTTCTGCATAATTTCTTTATAAACCTAAAACTGCTCTAAACATGTAGTATAAAAAATGCATCCATATTTTCACCAATAATCATATGATATTCTAACTAAATTATGTAAATTAGACTCTAGAAAGAAAAGGAACAATATTACAATCAAAAAAATTGGGAGACCGTGGAAGACACTGGAATTTGAGTGGTTATCTGCATGTTTTCATTTTCTCATGTTTCATTTTAGGAACTCAGTAGATACAGTGTCAGATTGATAGGTGATCAACATGATGTTTTGATATCAAGATATAAAGGTTTAATTTTATTATTAAGGTATATTCATCAGGATAATTAAAAATCTAGATAATGGGGCGCCTGAGTGGCTCAGATGGTTAGGCATCTGCCTTCAGCTCAGGTCGTGGTCCCAGGGTCCTGGGATCGAGTCCCACATCGGGCTCCCTGCTGGGGAGGGAGCCTACTTCTCCCTCTGCCTCTGCCTCTCTCTCTGACTCTCATGAATAAATAAATAAATAATTTAAAAATCTAGATAATAAAATTTTCATGCATCAAAAAAAGCAGTCAATGAAAATACAAACAATATAATGCAAGGGTGTTTTAATCAAAGAAAACATTATTGATATTAAGAACAATATAAAACAAGATAGTAGGGCTACGAATAGATACAGCATATCAACATTGATATATCTACCTCAGTCTACTAGCAAGTATCATGTTTAATATTACAAAAGCATCTCTGGGGGCACCTGGGTGGCTCAGTTGGTTGGGCGACTGCCTTCGGCTCGGGTCATGAGTCCCAGGATCGAGTCCCGCATCGGGCTCCCTGCTCAGCAGAGAGTCTGCTTCTCCTTCTCACCCTCCTCCCTCTCATGCTCTCTGTCTCTCATTATCTCTCTCAAATAAATAAAATCTTTAAAAAAAAAATCTCTGCTAAATCAGTAACAAGAGAAAGATAACTATATGATGAATTTTACTTATAACTTCTCTGTAAGTTCTAGATGAATAAATGATGTTTACAATTTAACATACCCATCCATTCTTTCTCTTTTCTGTTCCGTTCCAAGTGGTAAAGACTATTTATTTATTTATTTGAGAGAGAACGAGTGGGGACAGGAGCAGTGGGAGAAGCAGACTCCCCGCCGAGTAGGGAGCCCGGTGTGAGACTGATTTCAGGACCCTCAGATCATGACCAGAGCCAGGAACCTGAGGTGGTGACCAGAGCTGAAGGCAGATGCTTAACTGATTGAGCCACTCAGGTGCCCCTTAAATCTATCTTCTTAAATTACATTTTCTCAATTGCTTCTAAAACTTTTCTACTAATTTTTCCCTAGCAGCATTTAAGTATGCTCAAAGCCTTCCCATCCCCCCACCCCCCTCCATGAAAGTAAACACAGATCAAAACTTTCACTGATGGCAGCTCTCCTGTCAGGTACTACAACTATGTCTATTAGACTGCTTGGAAGAATTATTTTTTACTCTCCATGTCTTTATTGGTTTTTGTGTGTTTATTTGTCTTTTAATTCACTTTTCAGCTCAGGAGAATCTTGCTTCACTATTAGGGAAAATATGTTCCCCAAACCAGCACTCTTCTTATACCCAAATCCAATAGATACTTTGTATCCCTGTTTTGGTAAATCAGCAACATTGAGCTGACCTTACTCCTTGGAGCTCTCTCTTTTTTAGTACCTAGGAAGCTCTCCTGGTTTTCTTTTTTAATCACCTGCACTTTTTCATTCAGTTTCTCTTCAGGTTCCTTTTCTCTGCATAGCATAAGAGTGGCACTGGATGGGTGCCTGGGTGGCTCAGTCGTTAAGCGTCTGCCTTCGGCTCAGGTCATGGTCCCAGGGTCCTGGGATCGAGCCCCACCTCAGGCTCCCTGCTCAGCGGGAAGCCTGCTTCTCCTTCTCCCACTCCCCCTGCTTGTGTTCCTGCTCTCACTGTCTCTCTCTGTCAAATAAATAAATAAAATCTTAAAAAAAAAGAGTGGCACTCAAAATGGAAGAAAGTGAATATCAGCAAATCCAGAAATATGGAGGAAGCTTGAATGCTTAGGACTAGGGGATTGCTAGGGCTTACAAAGTAAAGGAGAGGAAGGTGGTAAAGCTTATTTTCTAGTTTCTGGCTTATCTATCTGAGTAGTTGGTGGTAGCATTTACTGATAGATTCATTGAGGATCTAACCTGAACAGGTTCAGGGGTGGGAATAATGAATTGCTTTGGGGCACATTGAACTTTAAGGGAGCAGGTCCCTCTCATGGTCTCACTCATAACTACTTCACCTTCACAATCGAAACTCAGCTCTCTCTTTGAACACAGTCTTTGCATTTGTGCTTGTTTGATCGAATATTGCAGCTGCAGCTTGAGTTAACGAACATGACATTAGTTTCTCAGCATTTTCATTTTCATGGCAACTCTAAGCCTAAAGAAACACCGAACAGTTTCATTTATTAGATAGGTAGGTCTAAAATCTTAATGAAAATTCATATCCTAATAACTTAGTAGCCATATACAGAAAGGAAATTGAAAGAAAAAATACTGTTTTTCTTTCATCCTTAACAGGAATTATGGGGTGGTGGGAATGTGTGTGCCCTCCAGACAGTACGCATCTTCTCCACTGTTAGAATCAAGTCATACACTGCTGCCTTCATATCATGTTCTATGTTTTTTTTTTTTTTTTGCAGTATTTACTTAAAAAAAAAGATTTATTTATTTATTTTAGAGAGAGAGCAGGGTGGGGAGGAGCAGAGGGAGAGAGAGAAAGTATTAAGCAGACTCTGTTGTGAGCAGGGAGCCTGACTTGGGGCTCATCTCATGATCCTGAGATCAGGACCCAAGAGTCCTGTGCTCAACCAAGAGTCCTGTGCTCAACCGACACAGGAGCCCCAAAGAAGATATGATGTCACTGAAAGGGAGATAGCATGGGTTAGCTGAAACTGTGAACAAGTTCAAGTAGTTCATGTGATATTTCAAAGAAATTGGGGGTTACTGCTTCCTTTGAATTTCACTTCATTTACAATGCGGATTCTTTGGTTCATGTCACCATTGTCTTTTCTGAGTGGTACAACAATTTCAGCATGAGTTTTTCTACTTCTAATCTTGTCTTCCAATACTTCTTTCACACTTCAGCCAGAGCTGCATTTTGAAAACAGAAATCTGTTATTACTACTTTGTCTGTAACCTTTTAAAGACTTCTTGCTCTCACCCAAGTGTTCAAATGCCTGACCTTTCAGGGTTTGGCTTCTGTAGCTACTTCTTACCAAGTTCCACCTCTATTACTTTCACTCGATTCTGTGACATACTGTGTTCCCTTTAGTTATTTGAATGTGCCAAATTCTGCTCTTTCCACCTTCTTTCTGCCTAGCACATACTTTTCTTACTTTTTTAGCTGGATTTCTTCTTATTTTTCATGTTTTTGTTTAGCTATTTCTTCCTAACAGAGATTTCCAGATCCCACCTGTCTCAGTTGAACACTGTTTCTATGTGATTCCTTTATTAAATTTATTGTAGAACTTGCTGTGATATTGTCATTAAATATTTAATTGCAAGTACATCATAATTTTCCTTGACTAAACTGCAAGTTCTTTGAAAGCAATTCCTATTTCATGGTCATCTCTGTATTTCCTTTGAGTGGCATCATGATGGATTTATAGTATGTGATGAAAAAAATGTATTAAATGAATTAATGAAAGTGCCCATAACAAAATATAGATTATAAAGTATGCTTTGCTAAGTAACGATAACCATTATATTAACAGTGTAAATGTTTGAAATAAGTCCTATTGCCATCACTGATAGAATTCTTATAATATTTACTCCAGGAAACAGGTCTGTATTATATTGAAACTATTTAAGTATCATTCCTTGAAGTTTAGAAAGTGATCCTATGTAATGCTCTGCCTTACATTAATATCATTTGGCTTTCTTTTTTTTTTAAGATTTTATTTATTTATTTGAGAGAGAGAATGAGAGAGAGAGAGAGAGAACATGAGAGAGGGTTGGGTCAGAGGGAGAAGCAGACTCCCTGCTGATCAGGGAGCCCAATGCGGGACTCGATCCCGGGACTCCAGGATCATGACCCGAGCCGAAGGCAGTCGCTCAACCAACTGAGCCACCCAGGTGCCCTTGGCTTTCTTGATAATAAGAGTCTACTATGAATCAAAATCATAACAGACTTAGTTGTGTAGTTTTACTCTTAAAATATTTCAAAGTATGCACAACTTCACTATTTAGGAAAAAAAACTATAGTTTTTAGAATACAAATAAACCAAACATTGAAGACACATTCATTCAAAAAAAATTTAAGGTAGGCTCAGTTTTACTTTAAATAGTTGACATAGCAGCATCTGGGGAGTTTTGGTGACATTTATCTGAATGACTCTTAGTGATCTGAGGGTCATTTAGAGCAGGCTTTGGTTGGAGAGTACATTCCAGGTAACTCATCCCCTCACTTCATTGAAAGAAATAAGAGTTACAATCAAAAACTAATGATGTAATGTATGGTGATTAACATAACATAACAAAATAAAAAAAATCTGTAAAAAAAAAAAAGAAGAAATGAGAGTTACAGACTAAAAACATGCTCTACTTCTGAATGAGAAAAGGCAGGACTTTCCCCTTTGGCCAGAGCATATGGAAGGCTCTTTCCAGCAAAGGGCAAGAATGACTTCAGTGGAGTCAATTCTAGGAAATAGCTCTCATTTTCCCCTACTGCTTTGTTGTAGTTACTCCATATTGACAAGGTGAAAGAGAAGTTGACGTGTTTATGTGAGGGCCATGCCAAAGTGCTTCTGACCCGAATACTTCCCTGCCTTTACTGCCTTACTAAGCCATTTTCTCTGGTGCTTGCTTAGAATATCTACTACTCCTTGTCCCAGAGACATCTAGAATGAACTGGGACTTTTTTTTTAAAGATTTTATTTATTTATTTGAGAGAGAGAGAATGAGAGACAGAGAGCAGGAGAGGGAAGAGGGTCAGAGGGAGAAGCAGACCCCCCACTGAGCAGGGAGCCCGATGTGGGACTCGATCCTGGGCTCCAGGATCATGACCTGAGCCAAAGGCAGTCGCTTAAACAACTGAGCCACCCAGGCGCCCCAGGACTATTTTTTTAAATTATATATTTTTTTTATTTTTTTCAACTTCATTAAGGTATACTTGACAAATAAAAATTATATATATAAGTTGTAAAATGTGATGTTTGGATTGATACATTGTGAAAAGAGTATCACAGTCAAGCTAATTAAGATATCTATCACCTCACAAAGTGATGATGTATGTGTGTGTGTGTGTGTGTGTGGTAAGAACAGTTAAGATAAAAACTGGGCCTCTTTTATCATTCTTTTTGTTCAAGGGAAGTGCTTTTGAATGTTCTTTATCCCTCTGGATAGGAAGGGTAGGGATTTATGTATATTGATCAATGTCACAAACTTGTTAATGAGAGAGAACACTGATTCATTGGTTCTCATTACCAGGAGATTTGATGCGCCTCTCACAGAAGAAAAGAATCCGAGACCTTTTTTTTTTTTTTTTTTTTTTTTTTTTTTGGTAAAGATTTTATTTATTTTATTTGAGAGAGAGAGAGAGAGAGCAGGGTGGTTAGGGGGAGAGGGAGAGAGAGAATCTCAAGCAAATCCTGGCTGAATGCAGAGCCCGATGCTGGGCTTGATCCCATGACCTTGATCCCATGACCTTGAGATCATGACTTTGAGATCACAACCTGAGCCCAAACCAAGAGCAAGATGCTTAAAACAACTGAGCCACCCAGGAGCCCCTGAGACCTTTTTTTGAAAGGCCCACCATACTTGGTTTTCTATACTCCAAGAGCTTAGTTTATGATAATAGTTTTCAGCTTTGGAGAAGTTTTGAGGGCAAAAACTGTTGTTTTTTGTTTGTTTGTTTGATTTTAGGCAAAGCATAGGCTGAGGAGTATGGTAGTGAGTATAGAAAAATCTGCTACAGCCTTAAAGAACCTATAATGTAAGCTTCAGGGTGGGCAATATTTTTTTTTTAAACTGTTGTAGCTGCAGCAACTAAAACGTGGCTCAGCACAGAGTACCTACTCAATAAAAATTCTTGGTAATAATGAATAAGACTAAACCCAGATACTCTGACTGACTGGAGGGAACATTTCTATACAGAGACATGAAATAGGGTCAACTCAACTGTCCTCTGGCCATCCTCCTTTTGTCTGATGAAGAAACACATGTGCCAGCGCACAGCTGTCTGCAAGAGGCTGAGCCATCCTGACTGTATAATGGCCCCAGATGCTTGAGTCCTAACCTTATACCTGGCAATGAGTACAACTTTGCATGCATAATTGAGAGTTATCTGTAATTATTTAAAAAACCATCTTCTAGCTTGTGTTTTGTCTTTTGTTCCCTTTAGTCAAGAGAAATCATAGTTCCCCACAAAAAGATATCTTCCATGTAAGTGTTACTATTAAAGATCTGGCCTTTCTTTACAGAATAATGTATAGTATTTGATCCTTATTTGTATCCAAAACAGTTCTATTACTTCTGGATGAAAATTGTTGCTAGGTGGCAAACATACCATGAATCATTCTGGTCTAATGTGAAATCATTGGAGATACTGTGACAGGTCTAGCACCAAGAGGTCATAATGTAGAAACAATTTCTAAATTGTCACTTAATATAGAAACAGATGCTGGGCAAGGTATAAAGTCAAAGGGTTTCTTCTGAAACTATTCTAATTGGTCTCTTTTCTTTTGAAGATAAGGGAGTGTGCATCTTATGTCTAGGGGCTTCTGAGTTTGAGAAACAAAAGTCATGAACTTAAATAACTGCACGAAGGCTTACAGATATAAAAGCAATATTTCCTGAATTGCATAAGTAATCTAGTAAAATTCACAATGAAAATATTTAGTTAAACACAACTTACTTCCAGTGGTAATAAGCTTATGGTAGTCAAGATAAAGGAACACAAAATTTATTATCGTAAATCAAATATTTACATATATATGTGTGTATACACATATGAATTACACAGGTAAACTACAAATGATTTCAAAAAACAGTGCTTTTGAATATGTCTATATAATTTCTATGTTTGAAAGATTTTTATTTCTATGGCCTGAAAATTGATGCTTTCCAAGTGGTTATGATCACAAATGTGAGAACAAAGCAGGTGCATATAATTCATGTCAAAATGAAGAGACCAGCCGCACCTTAACTATGCACCTGTTTAATTTACAATCTATTCAGCCAAGTCATGGTGCAAGCAAATAGTGATCACTTACCCCAACCCAGGGAAATATTTAAATTTAAACAATGCAAATAACGCAAATTTAAATAATGCAAATGACGCAAATTTAAATAATGCAAATATTTATAGAGTCTTTCTCACCCTAGACTTCGCAAAGTTTGTGCAAATCTGATTGAGCATTGCAAAAAACGAAGAATTAAAAAAAATAAGATATTCAGAATAGCAAGCTGGACTCTTCGTGATTTTCAAAGAAAGCTAGCAGAATGTTACAAGTGATTTATAGTTCTTTTGATATTAATTTACATATACAATATGTATTTACTCTGTGCCAGTTTTAGCATAAGCTCCATTAGTTTTGAAGTTGATTTTTCCTATCAAGAACTTGACATTTAATGAAAAAGTTACTCTTTTAACCAACTGAGATACTAATAATTATGGTGATATAATAATGATGGTTGTATTTTATTTGTATAATGTAATTTTTAATATTTACAGGGCCATCACATATATACACCATTTATTCAGCAATATAATATTTTGACATAGGAAGAGTAAGTATCCATATTAAGGAAATACAGTTTCAGTTACTCAATAACACTATTTTTTAATAAGATTTTATTTATCCACTTGACAGAGAGAGAGTGTGAGCACAAGCAGGGGGAGCAGCAAGCAGAGGGAGAGGGAGAAGCAGACTCCCTGCTGAGCAGGGAGCCTGACCTGGGGGGCTCGATCCCAGGACCCTGAGATCATGACCGGAGCCAAAGGCAGATACTTAACCAACTGAGCCATCCAGGTGCCCCTCAATAGCACTATTAATAGAGAAGTGGAATTTGATCAGATTTAGAAAATAGCTAACAGATACTGAGCGTGTACTATGGTTTTACCATGACACCCTGATTGTGGAATGGCTCTCCCCATTTAGATTTTACCTAGCTGAGTGATAGAACTAGGATTTAAATAAAGATGTTTATATCTGATTTTTGATGATTTTCTTTCTACAAAACACTTTTGTATCTTCCTGTTAAAGTTACCATGTATGAAGTTGGTTTATAACTTGGGACACAAGGAACGTGCAGAAGAGTGGGTGATTAGGTTGTTGTTAGTGTCCTAGGTAATAGGGCTAAGTATGTGAACTTTCATCCGCAATGTCCTGAAAAGGCATCAAGATATGGGGAAAAAAAATTGGAAGTGGCCTTTTTGACCCTTTTGGAAATACTGATACTCAGATCTCAAGCCATTAACATTTTAGCATTCTTGATTTCCAAATAATTTTTTGGAGTTCCCGATTCTTATCCCACATTTAATTCTCTTCCTTTCACTGACCTTACAACTTTGAATCTCAATACATCTTTCATAGTTAGGGATGGAAAGGTTATAGGGATTCTGGCAAGTTTCAGAATGGTTTTAGTCTGTGTAATGCAGAGAGTTGCAGTGTGTGCACATTTCACAGTTCACAAACTTCGGTGTATAAAAAATGCTGGTTTGTTTGTCTATACTGAATTTGATTTATAATATGAACTGCTACTGTATTCTGATGGCTAAAAAATTAACAATCTTGTAATTCTGGATAAACCCAGACAATAGCACTTTCTCCTTGGGATTACATTTAAGTTTTGGAGAGGTTTATTAGAAATGTCAATATTTAGAGAAGTGAAGTCTTGCTTGATTCAGCTGTCACTCTCTACACTGACTTAGAATAAGATACACATTTTTCTTGTCTGATCCTTAGTTTCTTTCATTAACCAGTCTGTAATATTCTACCAGGTTCTGAGTTCAATAACTATCACGATACAACCCACACTAGAGATGTAAGAATTTTATCTAACACTCTGGGTTTATGACTTGTCCTCCATCCTCGGTACCTAAGATCTTCATTTCCTTTGGGGCAGAAAAATGACTTTCACTTTTTCCTACATTCTTCCTATTCTGTTATTTATAAATGAACTTTATTTCTTGAGTCCCTCTCAGTTCTACCATTAGGTTCTCAAAGTTGTTTCAAAACCTTGCCTCGCATATATAATATCTTTATAATGAGTTTTGAAAGCGTATTTAGGAATAAAATTTTAAAAAGCCCAGAATAGGGGTGGCTGGTTTGCTCAGTTGTTGGGCGTCTGCCTTCGGCTCAGGTCGTGATCCCAGAGTCCTGGGATGGAGCCCCACAGCGGGGTCCCTGTTTGGCAGGCAGCCTGCTTCTCCCTCTCCCACTCCCCCTGCTTGTGTTCCCTCTCTTGCTGTGTCTCTCTCTCTGTCAAATAAATAAATAAAATCTTAAAAAAAAAGCCCAGAATAGACCTGCTGTAACTACCCTTCTCAGAGGTAATTATTGAGCACTTCCTAAAGGTAAAGGTGGAAAGAATAAAAAATGAATTATCTACAGGGAAATAGTTTAAAATATTATACTGCATGTTTAGTAAATAAAGGCAAATTTTAAAAAAGTGATGGTTTAAGTTATAACATTTTACTCATAGATGAATCAAAGTGGCTGTGTTAGAACATGTTTTAAAAAGAATTATAATTGGGGGCACCTGGGTAGGTCAGTCGATTGAGTGACCAACTCTTGGTTTCAACTCAGGTTATGATCTCATGGGTCATGGGATAGAGCTCTGCCTGGGGCTCAGTGCTCAGCTCAGGGGTGAGTCTGCTTGAGGATTCTCTCTCTCTCTGTCCCTCCCCCAACTCATACGTGCATTTTCTCTCTCTCTCAAATAAATAAATTAATTAAAAAAAAGAATTATAATTGGAGAATTTAACACTCCTCTCACAGCAATTGATAGAGTGCCTCAACAGATAATCAGCAAGGTTATAGAAGAATCCCATCCACAATAGGATATAATCAACATTTAGAACACACTACCCCACAATTATAAAATAGATTTCCGTTCAAGTGCCCATAGAATATACACCAATATAAACCATGGCCTTGGCCGTAAAACAAACCTTAACAATTTAAAAAAAAATTGATACTATAATAGTATGTTCTCTGACCACAAGTGAATAAAAATAGAAATCAATTAAAAGAAATATAACAAGGAAATCACCAAACATTTGAAACCTAAACACACACTTCTAAATAATTCATATATCAAAGAGAATGTCATTAAGGAAAAATGCATTGAACTAATTGAAAATTAAAGTACAACTTACTAAAATTTGTGGGACACAGCTAAAGCAGTGATGAGAGGGAAATTTATAGCATTAAGTGCATACACTAGAAAGGGTAAAAGTCTCAAATCAATAATCTCAGCTCCCAATTCAGCAAACTGAAAAAAAAATACACCCAAAACAAGCAGAAAGAAGAAAATAATAAAGAACTTAAATCTATGAAATTAAAAACAATAAAATTATGGAGAAATCAGTAAAACCAAAAGTTTACCAAACATTTAAAGAATTAACACCAATTCTACAAAATCTTTACTAGAAAATACATAAGGAACACTTCTAATCTCATTCTATGAGGAAACTATTACCATGATTCTAAAATAAGACCAAAAAAAAAAGGAAAATATAGATCGTTATCCCTCATCAGTATACATGAAAAATTATTGATAACATATTAGCAAATAGAATTTAGCAATATATAAAAAAGGAATTATATAACAAGGAATTATAAGAGATTTTTACCAGAGATTCATGAGTGCATCAGTATTCAAAAATCACATATTAACAGGCTAATAAAGAAAAATCACAGGATTACATTCATTGATAAAGAGAATGTGCTTGACATAATTCAGCATAATTTCTTGAGAAAGGAAAAAAAAACCTCCTAGAAAACTAGGGATAAAGAAGAATATCTTCAACTTGATGAAGAACACATAAAAAAGCCTACAACTATCAATATTTCAATGGTGAAAAACTGAATGAATTTCCCCCAATATTGGGAACAAGGAAAGAATCTTCACTTTTGTCACTGCTCTTCAATACGCTAGTGGAAATTCTAGCCAGTACAGTAAGGAAAGGAAAGGGAATAGAAAGCATACAGATTGGGAAGGAAGAAATAAAACCTTACCTGCAGATTGATATGATGTTTTATGTTGAAAAACCTCAGGAATTTAAGGAAAAAAATCCCATCTAAAACTAAAAAGGGAGTTCAGCATGGTTTTAAGTTCAAAGATCAGCATACAAAAATCAACTTTACTTCCATATACTGCCAGTGAACACCTGAAAACCAAACTTAAATTACACTGCCATAGACAAGTTCTCAAAAAATGAAATGAAATACTTAGGGTAAATCTAACAAAGTAAATATTACCAAAACTAAAAATTTTGATGTAACTAATCAAAGAAAATATAGATAATGAGATATATTCCATGTTAAAGGATTAGAAGACTCAACACAGTAAAGATGTGAAATTGATACAGAGTTTTAATGCAATCCCTATCAAAATCCTTGAAAGATTTTTTTTTGTAGCTATAGACAATATTATTCCAAGATTTATATGGAAAAACAAAAGACCTAGGGTAGCAGTTCTGCAAAAAACAAAGGATAAAGTGGTAGGAATCAATCTATCCAATTTTAAGACTTATTATATAGCCAAAGGAATCAAGACTGCATGATGCTGGAGGAAGGACAGACACATAGATCAACAGAACAGGGTAGAGAGCTTTGACAGTCCCATACAAATAAGCTTTGCCAACTTTTGACAAAGGTGCCAAGGACTTTAATGGAGAAAATAGTTTTTTCAATAAATGGTGTTAGGGCAAATGAATGTCCATAGGCAAAAAAATGAACCTCACCCAGAGCCTCATTTCTTATACAAAAATTGACTCAAAATTGAGGGTAGAATTAAATGTAAGACTATAAAACTTTTAGGAGATAAACTAAGAGAAAACCTTTGGAAACTAAGATTTGGTGAAAAACTCACAGACATGACAAGAAAAAAGAGTAATTAGAGTTCATCAAAATTTAAACAAACAAACAAACAAACAAACAAAAACTTTTGTTTTGTGAAAGGCCCTTTCAATAGGATGAAGAGACAAGCTCCAAACTGGGAGAAAATATTTGTGAAACTCATACCTGAAAAAGAACTCCTACCTTGAGTTATATAGTGAACTCGCAAAATTCAGCACTCAATTGGACATGAAGTGACATGTCATTAAAGAGAATATGTGGGTGGCAAAAATGCACATGACAGTTTACAAGATTACTAGCCACGAGGGATATGTAAATTAAAACTGTGGTGAGATCTTTGTATACATGTATTAGAACAGATAAAAATAGCATTGATACCAAATGCTGACAAGAGTGCAGAGACACTGGATCTGTCATACATTGCTGGGAGGAAGTAAAATAATGTATCCACTCTGGAAATTAGTTTGGAAGTTTCTTTTTCTTGAAAATGTGGTGTTTCTTACCATATGACCCAACAGTTGCACTCCTGGGCATTTATCCCAGAGAAATGAAAAGGACTGTTGGCTCAAAATCTGTACACAGTGGTTTATAATGGGTTTATTTGTAACGGTAAAAAATTTGAAACAACCAAAATGTTCTTAATGGGTGAAAGGTTAAAATGTGGCACATCCACAGAGCCCTGGAATACTACTCAGCAATAAAAAGAACAAATTATCAATGATCACAGCAACTGTGATGAGTATCAGGGGCCTCAGGATAAGTGAAAAGACCATTCTTAGAACATCACATACTGTATGATTCTATTGATATAATAGTTTTGAAATGAAAGAATTATAGAAATGGAAAAGATACTAGTGATTACCAGGGGTTAGGAGTTTTGGTGAAAATGGAGGTGTGACCATAAGGGCAGGAGGGAATCTTTATGGTAATGGAGTAATTCTGCTTTTTGATGTAGTGGTGGTCCCAGAAATCTATATATGTGGCAAAATGATAAAAATATATACATACATTATGCTAATATCCAATGCCTTGCTATAATTATGCAATATGTAACTATTAGGGAAATTGAGTGAGGGGTGTGTAGGACCTCTGTACTATCTTGGCAACTTCCTGTGAATCTTAATTATTTCAAAATAAAAAGTAAACAAAAAAGTAAAAAGAAAGTTCTTTCTAGTAGTTTGGAGAGACAAAGCATTGATAACTACTCACACAAGAGACTAGTTTATTTCTCTCCTCTAACAGGTCAAAGCAATGTTCCAGACTAACCTATATTCATGGAACTGAGCTGATACATCTCTGCCATTTTCCACATGTGGCTTCCAAAATTGCTCAGTTCATTGACATTCCAGAAGAAAAGGGAAAGGAGAATTTGGAGGAGGCAAGCTGTTGTCTTACAGCCCTCAAAAACAGTGGCATGCATCACTTTTGCTCAAATTTTGTTGGCTAGAATTTAGTTGCGTGACCACATTGTCTCCAGGATGCATGAGCAGTGTACTCTAGGGAGTGTCTAGGTAGGGGAGAGAAAACAGATTTGGAAGCCAACAGATAATATCTTCCATAGTCTGCTCCTCTGCCCAACAAATGTGTAAGTATATCCTTCTTCTCACACATGATACATAAAGTCTGAAGAATTTTAAGGATGATAGGAGACATTTTAACTTTTCATTTATGCCTCTGAAACTATGCTCAAGAAAGCAGGAAGTTTATGCCACCCTAATGTCAAGAAACTGGAAGAAACCATGGCCAACTTCCCAGCTGGTCCCGACTACTGTTGGCTGCTGAGTGGCCAAAGAATAAGAGCAACCACCACAGAATATCCATATCTCCTGAAGCTTATCCACAGTCACTACTACTGGAAGAAAAATGGCATCTCTCTCATTTCTGTGATAGAAAGTATGGCCTAGTGCATCTGACTGTTAGAACCCAAACCAGACCTGAAACCCTAATGGCCAAAGGATCTGAAAAATATGTTACTTCTGGCCCCCACAATAAAAGCTCTAGCATAGCATGGGTAGAGATGGTTGCCAAGAATCAACAGACATTAACTGCCCAATCCATCCCTTTACTATTCAACATTCACTCACATTAAAATCCATATTTAAACTTATAAACAAAAATAAAAGCTTCATCACACTTCTGTTTAAAAAAGCAACCACTCTCTGTACAAATTAAACTGTAATCATACTGTATCCCAAAGAAGACAAGTATTCACTTGCTACATTTAGGATTTCTGGCCGATTCCTCTATAGCATTCCAGATTTAGGATTTTGTGACTTATAAACTAAAAGACAAAGTATTGATCCCATCTATACCTAATATACAATGGGAGAGCAGAAAGTGCAGTAAAACTCCCATTTAGAAGGTTCTACCATGTGGCAGACACATGGTAGAACCTAGCCTAAAGCAATCCTGCAGTCTTGCAGGGCATAAAATGTGAAGGTCCTCTGCTTTGATGTTGGGACAAGTTTCTTGATTCAACTCTCGTTCTACTCTATGGGGGGAAAATTCGTGTCCATTGTCCTACATGGCGCCCAGTTTTGCCTGCTGGAAGGTTCTTCCTTAACCATTATTTTTCACAGCGACATATAAAGTAGACATTGAGTAGGTATACCTACTTTAGGTCTATACAATTTCTGTTGGTCCAAGTTTGGGGGCTTGAGGATGATGTAAAGCTCCTAAAATCACAGGTTTTCTTAGACTAGACCTCTGGTTTCTTTTGCAATACAATTTCTTCTCAAACTCACTAGGCTCATAGTATATTCATTTTTAGTCTGTTACATGTGTGAGTAACCACACAAATCATGGCAGGTGCCGTTGGTGCCCTGTCAAATTATCTCAGCATGCTCAGGTACAGGCCCACAGTATCCCACCCCTGCAAGCATCTGCAGTCCTTTGCTTGAGGACCTCCTCTTAGCCAATGTGCATAGGACAAGTCAAAAATGCCAGGGATGTAGTGACCCCAGGAGCTGATGGGACTGAGACTATGTAACCCAGCTTCTTGTCCCTCAGGTGGGATAAATCTGAAATGTGTTTTAGACAGCCTCTCCGAGCTCCCCAGCAGGACTGAGCCTGTCCACAGCTACAGTCCGCTTCATAATGCCCACTTTTGATTTCCTTCCTTTTTCTCTCTTACTCAGTTCTTTTCTCTTTTTGTTCTTAAATTTCATAGTCTCCTCTGGAGGACCCAACCTAAGATATATAATTCTTCATTTTAATTCTGAACTCTTTCTCATCATTTCCGATTGTTGAAACAGTTACATTTTGTCTGTATTCAATTCTTCTTGTATCTTAAAAAAAAAAAAGCAAGCAGCCATTGTTAGTCCAAACAGTAATATTCTGACCCTTTCTGACTACAAATTCTAATGATATAAGCTCTCTTAGAAGCAAATAGGATCATTCTAATTTAGCCCACTTGACCATTTACCATAAGTTTTATTATGGTGTAAAAAGGGTTATTGGTTTTATAGAGCTTTATACTTATTTACTTACTGTGTATTTTCTAACTGCTAAGCAAATGCCATATATTTTTGCTATGATAGCACAAGAATTGTGAACTCTATATCAGTTGGGGTAGCTAAGCTTCTATAACATAAGAACTAACAGTAACTTAGTGCCCCAAACAAAATAAGTGTTATTTTTTATCCCTCTGTCATTGACTGGCTGTGTTGGTGTTACAGGTAGGCAGGAAGTTGACTGTGCATTGTTATCTAGGTACCCAGACCTGGCACCTTTGCAATCCTTAGTTCAGGGCTTTATCTAAGGGCATTCTGCTTATTCCAATCCCAGATGGCAGAAACATGGAAGAGCCATGATGCTATCTTGAGGGCCCCAACTCCCAAGTGGCAGATGTCACTTCCATTCAAGTCTGCCAGTGAAATGGGTCATATGGCCTCACTAACTGCGAGAGAGGCTGGGAAATGTCTACATGTGTGCTCATAAAGAATGGGAGAATAAATTTTGTTGAACAGCTATCAGTCTCTGACAGAGTCACTGTCATCAAATTAGTAAGGGGAGAGACATAAATGAAATAGAGAATGATCAATAGAAAGAATCAATTTGGAGATACCCGCATGTAAAAAATAGAGCAGAATGTTTTCTCTATTTTTACCCCGTGATAGCTCAGTTATCATAAAGGTATAAGACCAAACCACCATATAGAGAATTTATAATTGAGAAGATATTCTGAGTACAAACACAACCAGTATCATTATCTTTTAATTTCTCCATTGTAACTTCATAGAGGAAGAACAATATGCTGCTGAATCACACTAATATCTAATAATGCAAATTTGAATCTAACAAATAACAAGTGATTATACATGTTGCTATATGAATAAGCTCAATAAATAATTGATCAATTGATAGAGTAAATCAGAGTGTCTCTTTCTAGGGTTGTTTCCTGGAATACCTTATCACTAGATGAAGGTACTACTTTGGTGATAGCCTTCGATTTTTAAATGTTAAAAGAAAAGTTAATATGTATTCATAGATACAAAAAGATTTACGAAATAAAATTATTCAAATGACTATTTCAAACAATGTTCTTCATATTGAATATTAGATTTTAGAACAGATTGATTAGAGCAAAATTTTGAAAAATATTAGTACTTAGGAGAATAATTGAGTCTTTAATCCTTGGCTATTTTTCATTATTTTTTTTCTAATTATAGTTTCTTCACCAGCTATCTTTGCTATATGCTAAAATTGGTATTTTATTTTTATATGATTTCAAAATTATTACTAAAAATATGAAAGTAAATAATTTTGTCCAGAGTTAACCTTTGTGTGTGTATGTGTGCACATATGTATTATAAATGTTTATATGTTTTTAAAGTTTACATGGTGCAGGCAATAACAATCTCAGTGTAAATGCAAGAGGGAATTAAGGCTAATAATAAGAAGGACTTTGCATAAATAAAACAAAACCAGAAAAAGAGCACATACATATGATAATAGTAAAACATTAACCAAAAAAGATGAGGTTTTGCCGCTTTGATAAACTTTATAAGGAAATAATATGAGGTGTCATTTAGTAATATAACTTTTCCTGTTGATGAGAGGCCATTATCTATTTGCCTGAAGCATTGAGAATGCTAATGCTGGGGACTAGAATTACATATTTGAATGTGACAAGGTTTATCTACAATCAAAACTAGAATACATTCTTTTTTTTTTTTTTTTTTTTCACATGCCCATCAGCTGCAGATTTTTATTAGATGGAGGATGTCTTAGGTTGGCTCAAAGGAAAGTGGTGACAATTGGCAAGCGCTTCTCCATACAAGAGAGGAGGCATTCCTGGCTAATGGGGATGGGTAGTTATGATATCTAAAGGTGAGGGTCTTCTGCTTAACTTTGACCACCCAGGAAGATCTTCTGTTTGGCACTCAATGTCACCAGTCCTGACATGAAAGGGTCTGTAATGAGCTAGTTCAACTTGGCCAACAGTTCTTCCAGTTCTGGCCGAGCTTTGAACCTTCCCTTGAAGTCTTCTTCAGAGTGCTCCTTCACTGACAATCTGACTCCTTCGGGAAGATTGCTTTGGATTATTTCCAAAAAAATCTCTGCAAATGTAGCACTCAAACCGCTGATCTGAACCACTCGCTCATGGGTGGTAAGAACTGAGTCCAGGAGCATTTTGCTGCCTTGGTCCTGCAGCCGCAACACCTCCATGGTTTTGGTGGGCATAGCGTAACTTTCCTCAACTTTAATGGATAGATGGTTGCAGAGGTTGTGAACATATTGGGCATAACTCTCTGCCACGGCCATGTCATATGCAGTCAAGTGAATGTTTAAAATCCCATATTCATAATCTGTCCCCAAATTAATGGGTCTCACTTCCACTTTTCCCCTCTTCTTCTTGGGCTCCTGTACTTTGACTAGGTGCTTGTATCTCCCAATGCCATGGGTAGGCTTTGTCTTGTAGTGCCGACTGGTACCCATCAGAATGCCACCTGCAGAACAGATGGGATTTTCTCTTGAAGTGCTGACCCTTAAGAGAGAAAAGGCTTGCTTAAAAATGGTATCGTTCCTCAGACACAGCATCTTTCCCAGAGCTCCGTTCATCTTTTGCTGCTGCGGCCGGTAACTGTGTGTAAGCTGAAGACCCCACCAAGCTGCAGCGATCCCCGGGCGTCTGAAAACACTGACCAGAATACATTCTTATACTAAGAGATGTCACTGTTACAAACAATTTTAGATTTTCACTTAACAACTCAAAATTGAGCTGAGTTATTTTTTGAATATTATTGGGATAAATAATACATTTCAGTTGAAGAGCAAATAGGAAATTGGACATTCACTGAAAAAGTACCATTCTGGATGAAATGTCTATTCCATTTTAATGCATCATAAAAATGTTTTCTCTCAGGTTGTATTGTCCTTGAGTGTTCAAGGTAAACAATGTATTATGTGACTTAGGGTAAAAAATATAGTGGAAAAAGTTTGAGGTATAATTAAATTGTTGAAACTGCATTACAGTATGTGATTCTATACAAATTTGTGCATGTTCTTGTTCTTAGATTTGATTATTTTATTTTATTTATGTATTTTTAAATGTTTTATTTTTTTATTCATGAGAGTCAGAGAGAGAGAGAGAGAGGCAGAGGCAGAGGGAGAAGCAGGCTCCCCGCTGAGCAGGGAGCGGGATGCGGGGCTCCATCACAGGACCCTGGGATCATGACCTGAGCCGAAGGCAGACGCTTAACCATCTGAGCCACTCAGGCGCCCCATATATTTGATTATTTTAATTAACTGTATCAGGGTTTTTTTGTTTTGTTTTGGTTTGGTTTGTTTGTTTGTTTGTTTTAGAGAGAGCGTGCATGCAAGGGATGCAGGAAGGGGCAGAGTGAGAGAGAGAGGTAGAATCCCAAGCAGGCTCGGCGCCTAGTGCAGAGCCTGACATGGGGCTTGATCTCACGACCCCAAGATCGTGACCTGAGCCGAAATGAAGAGTCACATGCTTAATTGATTGAGCCACCCAGGCACTCCAACTGTAGCAGGGTTTCTATGCAAAGATATAGGATTCCTAAATGAAAACCAGAGGTTCTTGGCCTCAAGTAATACCACATAGGGGTGCTTGGGTGGCTTAGTTGGTTAAGCCTCTGCCTTCAGCTCAGTTCACGATCCCAGGGTCCTGGGATCCAGCCCCTCGTAGAGCTCTCTGGGCCTGGAGCCTGCTTCTCCCTCTTCCTTTGCCTGCAGCTCCCCGTGCTTTTGCTCTCTCTCTCTCCCCCTCTCTCTGTCAAATAAATAAATAAAATCTTACAAAAAAAGTAATACCACATAGATGAATTATTTCATAAAATTTCTTTGAAAATCAGAAAGGATTCTGATGTCTTATCACAGCACGTGACAGTACTCTCCTGAGCCAATCTAGTGATTATCCCTAGGGTACCCCCTTTAAAGCAGTTTCACTCTGACTATATTATGTTTCAATGGTAAAATGTTTCAGAGCCAAGACTGAGTAAGTCTGTTGGCCCCAAATACCATAAATGTATTAAAATTTCAAGCAGGGTCTTGTGAATGTTATACTGGTGCCATGTTACTCCAGGAGAACACTGGCTTTGAGATTTTTTTTTTTTCAAATTGAATTTCTTATTTTTAGATCCTATTTTTGTCTCTTTAAGGTAGAATTATTTTAGTTGCAAAGAAACTTTGTTTTTCTCATTAAAGAAAAAGAAGTTTAGTTAAGATCTTGTTATGGAGTTTCAATTGCCTTTTTTTGCCTTTATTATCTATTTGATTTCTCTGTTAGATTTATAAAACTAAGACTTTCCTTCAAAATGGAGGAAGAAAATATTCTGACTTACTAGCTTGTTGTTATATATTTTTTTTAATTCATTTAATGCAGGGACTAGGTACTTTTTAAAGTTTCTATGGTGACATGCAGTACATTTGACATAGTAGAATCTTAGTAAAAAATGTAGGAATACTTTATACTTTAACAGGATTTTTTGTTCATTGTCAGAAAATACAGTTAGAAACCTCTCTCACACTTATTCTTTTATACACCCTGCATATTTTCCAAGACAGTGTTAACAAGGAAGATCTTGGGGTGCCTGGGTGGCTCAGCCAGTTAAGTGGCTGACTTTGGCTCAGGTCCTGGGATTGAGCCCCACATTGGGCGCCCTGCTCAGCGGGGAGTCTGATTCTGCTTCTCCTTCTCCCTCTATCCCTCCTCCCCCCCGCTTGTGCTCTCTCTCTCTCTCAAGTGAATAAATAAAAAAATATTTAAAAAACCAAGGAAGATAGCTTTATAGCTTAGTAAAAACTATGATAATATTAAATTTTAATTTTATTAAAAGTAAAGACCATGCTTTGATTTTCATCATAATCAAATTCACAAGAGAATTTAGCATGGTATTCTAATCAAAATTGGTGTTTAATAAATATTTTTTCCTAAAAAATAAAGACAAACCAAGAAACAGACTCTTGGTTATGGAGAACAAACTGATAGTTACCAGAGGGGAGGGTGAAATAGGTGAAGGGGATTAATAGTACACTTATTATTAACACTCAGTGATGTATAGAATTGTTGAACCATTATATCGTACACCTGAAACTAATATAGCACTGGATGTTAATTATACTAGAATTAAAATAAAAAACTTAATGTTAAAAAGTAAATAAGTAAATAAATACTTTTTCCTGAATTAACGGAAACAGAATATTAGAAAGAAGTTTCCCAGTTTAAGTTGTAGAATGTTCCGTTTTGCTTAGGATCTTTAATATTTAGGGTTTAAAATTGTTATAACAAATCAACTCCAAAATGCCAATGGTTTACTAATAGATGCCTTTTTATTGCACACGTAACAGTCCAATGTGGGTATTCCTAAGGGTGGGCAGTTATCCTGGAACCTGAGTTCCTTCTTTATGGTAGCTTTGCTGTTTCATGGGGCCTTATCAATCTCTGCATCTACCTGGCAGATTAGTGAGCATGGGGAAGGCACAACACTCCTAATTTCCAGTTCTATTGATTGGAACGAATCACGTGGAATGCGGGACAGAAAAGTGGAAGGGAGAATTTTAAGCAGAAGAAATTGAAATAAAAACAAGAAGGCACCGAAGTGCCTACTCTATTCTAAGAAAGAAGAGTTGTCTGCTGTGTCTCCAGAATTACGTGATAGAAAATGTAGGATAGGCTCTGGAGCTGAACTATGAAGAGAACCTAAAGTGTGAAGGCTCTAGAAAAGGAAGTAGAGAGATTGTTCTGGATCTGCATTTTATATTCATTCATTCATTCATTCATTCATTCATCTTATGTTGGACTTGCATTTTAAAAACAGTATTTATTTGTTGCCCTGCAGATAATTGGAATTATGAATGTGGACATGACTTAGGGAACTCAGTAAGTTTAGAAGGAAAACTAGTGCACAGAGTACAGAACCTCTCATAAAATTTTTAAGTGATGGAAGGAGGCAGAAGGCACTTTAGGTTCTCCTTGTGTCTGAGAGCTAGGCTAAGTGCTGCATAAAAACACCCAGCTGGGAGAATAGAGATGTGTAAGGGGCATGACTGTGCCAAGCTAAACCTGGCTATTTTATTATTATTGGGACGCTTTCTAGATTTGGAAAATACAGATGTATGTATAACCAGCTTTTTTGCGTGACCCAGACAGTCTTTCTCTCCCCATCTTACCTATTACAAATAATTGGTCTGTACCTATTACCTAGATAATAACATATAAGTAACCTGTACCTATTACCCATTAAGAACTTTTAACCTATTAAATAACAACATGCCTATTTTAAAACTTTTTTTTTCAAGATATCTTCTCCTTCTAGACTGAAATGCAAGACTTTAGTTAGATTATAATCCAAATAGATTGGGTATATCTATGAGCTAAAGCATCTCTGGAATCTACCTTATTTATAAGTTAGAGAGGATATTTGGCAAGTTAAGTGAAGTTATTACCATAGTATGAAGCATTTATTACTATTAGTATGATTTCTCCATTAAAAAGTTAATGATGGCCATGAGGTACATTTTTATATAGTCCTGATTCTCTTTAGTAAAAAGATATAAAAATAGTGCAAATGAAGTTGCACAACTAAGAAATAAAATAATCTGACACCCAAGTACTGTTGCTGTAAATACGGTCTAGACTATTACAAGAATTTTATTGACAATAATTTATTTTCTAGCATGACATAAAATAACAAAACTACCTTAATTTTGTTTGGATAATTGAATAAATAATATTAATGATAGTAATAAGTAATTTGAATTAATTTTCATTTATTTTGTGAGTAATAAGAAATACTGGTAAGAAAAAGTAGAAACTTGCTTTCTGACAGTTCAGCAGCATTGAAAATGTTCTAAATAGTTATTTGCAGTGGAGTAGCACAAGTATCCATTGTGGGGAAAAATGAACATCGAAGTATTTTTCCTTTTTATTTGGGATTTTCACGGATGATAAAAGTGCCTTCAAGGAATGTACTGAAAAACCACATAAACTGAAGTATAATGACAGAATAAAATACCAAATTAATCAGAAAATCTGGATGGAATCCCATCATTCCACAAGAAGGAAAAATATTTTTTGCTCCTTGGTTAATTATAATGGATGGCGTACTCAATGTCAGATCTTAGGAGATTGACAATTCATTGAGAAGAGAATCAAAATCATCTTATTTATGAAAATGAAAGAAGCACTGATATGCTTCGGTTGGAACAATAGGACCATTATGCAGCATATGCTACCATATTTTGTGCAATCTTAGAGGAGATGCAACCCACTGCTCTTCAAGCTCCAAATGACATGTAAAGTTTGTTTTATGCATTTTCCCTTTGGAGAGCACAAAGAAAGATTCGACTCTCTCCCTGGCTGGCAAATGAACCGACACCGTGATGCCCATTACTGGCGTTTTAAAAGTTGTTCTGCAAATTGAGAAATCACTAAAGAGCGATTTCTAAATAATTGAGCATTTCCAGAACTATAAAATGTAGGGCAAGTGATTATTCCTTCAGTAATGCTTGTTAATTTTCTATAGTTAGAAAACTTTTAGAAGTGAGTATTATTTCTCACATATTAGGTTGGCAAAAATTGAAATCTTTGAAAACACACTGTTGGCAAGGTGCAGAGAATCAGGCTCTCTGGTACAGGCTGGTGGGGATGCAAATTGATAAAGCAGGGGGATCCTGTAGTAATATCTAAGAAACTAGTCATTCTGATCACTCTTTACCCAGCAATCCCCTTTGCATAAATATAGCTGGAAGGTTCACCTCCAAAAATATGAAAAAGCATGCACAAGTTTTATTAGTGTGATATTTTTTCTAAAAACAAGATTCAAAAATAAAATTAATGTTCATCTAACTAGGGTACACCACCAAATGGAGTATTATCAACTATAAACTCCCTCTCTCGCTCTCTCAATGAAAAAGGTTTCTATTGGAGTAGCATGATTGCCAGAATATATTTTTAAGTGATCAAAGTGGGAGGTGTGGAATACTGCATATATTGCATTAAAAAAGAGAGAAGAATGCATGCAAACACTACACTACCTGGATATGATAAACAAGGAACTAATGAAAATGATGGATAGGAACAAAGTAGATGAATTTGGAATAGACTCAAGATTTCTGAATATGCTTATAAACAATGGTTTTGACTTTCGAGTCATGTGAATGATTTTATATATACAAAAATTAAATTAGATTAAATTAAAGTCAACAAAAAACAACTGCTAAAATTGAAAACATTAACAACAGAACAGTAGACTATTTTTAGAGACTAAATTAGCATGACTGTATTGAACATCAAAGGCAAAAAGCCAACTGGAGAATCGATAGAGGGTCTTGTAGGGTTATTAATCATCATCCATAATTTAGAATGTATCTCTATCATCATGATATTGAAACCCTCCATAGACATTCTGTCTTCACATAAAATTGCACTCAGTACTTTTCCCTGGAACTGAGCTGGCAAGTTACAGCATAGCCTTTTCTAGTGTGTCCTTCAGAAAAACTTTGGTCAGTTTAGTTTTCATTATGAGATGGCCATGAAAATACTACATTGTGCCCACTGATGTGTTCATAAGCTGCAATGAGCATCAGTGACTAAATTTATGCTCTGATTGCTTTATTCCTAATGCACAGAACTTGCCAAAGAGGTCACCGAAGAGAAGATAAATAGAACCTGATTACAGTGCAAACCAGGTGTACAAATAAACACCATAATCTCATTGTAACTTCCCAGTGCTGTGGTTAGTATCATTTTATCCATCTTATGTAGGCAGTTCAGCCATTGCCAGTCATGCCCAAGCAGGGTCATTCCCAGCTCTGCATTGGTCAGGTCACCCAACATATCCCTAGTCTATGGATGCTTTCATCACTCCACTTGTACATCCTCAGACCTGCGCTTCTTTTTCTTTTTTTTAAAGATTTTTATTTATTTATTTGACAGAGAGATAGCGAGAGCAGGAACACAAGCAGGGGGAGTGGGAGAGGGAGAAGCAGGCTTCCCGTCGAGCAGGGAGCCCAATGCGGGGCTCGATCCCAGGACCCTGGGATCATGACCTGAGCCGAAGGCAGACACTTAACGACTGAGCCACCCAGGCGCCCAGACCTACACTTCTTTAACATCAAATTAAATAATGTCACCTGGCATCCCAGGTTCTTGATGTTCTTATCGCACTTCCATCCCCAACTCATCGAAACAATTCTGTTCTCAGGTCTGTTACACTCTGTTCCCTCCATGATATGCTCACCTTTTCTCCTTTGCTCTTCCGTTATGTTTCCCACCACTTAAAATCTAGTCTTTCCTCTCTACCTTGATAAGATTACCTCATATTGCTTTCATTATAAAATCTTCTAACAATTTATTTGTCCCATTATCTAAGCCTCTGTGGTATACAGTTTGGTTTATAATGTTAGGACATCCTGAAGTTTGCTTAAGTAATTGACATTTAAAAGTTATCTCCTAAAAGAATTCTAAAACTTCTACAAATCTCTCTCTTTCTCTTCTCCAGTACCTTCCACAATTTGGGGAATCAGATATTATTGACTTAATGAACCACCAGAAAAGAGTAAAACATGAAAATATAAAATATGCTATTTAGATTTCTATTACTTAGATTTAAAACCCTAGTAAATTGAAACAATTACATAAAAGATTATTTAAATATGTATAATTTCTCGAAGTGGAGGAAACTTTGATATCTATCCACTATTAAGTGAAATTATGAAATAAAAAATACAGAATATTTTAATATTATCATCTAAATATTTGTAAGAAATGCTCTCATTTTATTTGAAGCAATGTTTTGTTTTCCTTTCAATGATCTAAGTCTCACCTGACAACAGAATTGCTGGGTTCATCAGTTTTGCAAATTTGGAGGTTTGAACAAGTCCTGTTCTTTCCCATTTCCTTCCCAAATTGATGTAAGACTTACTGATGTTTAAGACTCAAATTTAGAAGCATAGTCCTTTTGACCAAACTCTTTTTATCATTGAAATTTATATAACGAATATACAGTAGTTCAAATGCAATGACAATTCAAGTAACATTACATAAGCTTGAAAAACTTTATTAGTCAGTGAAAAATTAATGTGAATAAGCTCAGTCCCTGAAGGGAACTTTTGAATTGGAGTGAATATGTGATTATTTTATTGGCTAGGAGGAAGTGCACCTTCAAGATGAGCAAATTGGACAGAAAATAGTAAACTCTCATATGCCAAGACAAGTTTAAAATTACTCATATTGTTGTTGCTCTAAAATATTTGTGTCACTCTCAAGTTCCCATGTTGAAGTCCTAATCCCCAAGGTGATGGTATTAGGAGGTGGGCTGTTGGGAGGTGACTAGGTCATGAAGAAAGAGCCCTCATGAATAGGATTAGTGCCCTTATAAAAGAGGCCCCAGAGAGCTTCCTTGCTCTTCCCACCACGTGAGGACACAGCTACAAACTGGAGGTTTGTGAACTAAGAGGCAGACACCAAATCTGCTGGTGCCACCTAGACTCTGGGACTTCTCAGCTTCAGCTTCTAGAACTCTAATAAATTTCACAGTTGTTTCTAAGCCACCCACTCTGGTATTTTGTTATAGCAGCCCAAAGGGATCTAGACATTTGCTAAAGGTCTGACATAGAGAAAATATATTTCTAGGATATAGTATAAAGAGATCCAGAGGACTCTGCTTCAAATATTCATCTGGCCACTACAATAAAAACCATGCAACACCTGGTAGCTGACTTTTTAAGTACTTAGATGTGTAATGGCAGACAAATTGTTTTGTCTATATTCACAGTATGCAGAGAGAATATTTGTGAATTGACAAGTAGAATAAAGACAGTCTAAGTATTTTCTGTTGTAATGACTGTGCTTCAGCCTTTTTTAACAGACATTTTGTTTGTGTCACTACAAACCAAATTGCCCTTTGCAGCTGCTCTTAGTGGCTAGTGCCATGCTCCAGATATTTTTTGCAATAAAATACCACATGGTCAGGGACAGCTAAATACAACTGGATGACAATAATCAATATACATGCTATCTGGAAAAAAACAAATTACTGTTTGCCTACCAGATCTCTGCTTTGTACTTACAAATAGATTTTCAATTCTGACAGTATGAGAAGTCATCTAATTTAATTAGTAGAAACTAGTTTGACATCTCATGAAAAAGAAATCATGGAGGATATTGGTCATATGGTATAAACTTTGAGTGAAACAAGATGAATAAGTTGTGGAAATAATGTATAGATAGCATGGTGACTGTCGTTAACACTGTATTATATACTTGACATTTGCTAATAGGGTAGAGCTTGTGTTTTTACTGAGCATGCGTGCACAACAGAAAGTGGTAACTGTGAAGTGATGGATATGTTAATTGGCTTCATTGTGATGACTGTAATGATCATTTCACAGTGTTTACATATATCACACTAAGTTGGACAAAATTTTTGTCAATTAATACCTCAGTAAAGCTGAGAAAATATGAGGAAATAAAGATGCTGATAATGAAAAAAAAAGATGCTGATAATGTATTTTACTGTCAATTGAAACATAAGGAAGACTAGTAAAATTTTGAACAGCAAGTTGTATGATAGATAGTCAAGTAATAATTTAGGCCCCAGTTTTATGAACATATTATACATTGATGCCTTTGTTAATATACTTTGAAGAATGCCGATTGACTTGCTATAAGATCAACAGACATACATTAAAAAAATATGTGTAGTAGTGCTGTTATTCTATAGAAATAAATATTATAGGTCAGGGCACCTGGGTGGCTCAGTCAGTAAGCATTTGCCTTCCCGACAGGTCATGATCCAGGGTTCTGGGATCAAGCCCTGCATCATCATCGGGCTCCCTACTCGTGCTCTCCCTCTCTCTTTCTTCCTCTCTCTCTCGCTCGAATAAATAAGTAAAATCTTTATTAAAAAAAAGCAGAAATCTTTCTACGGAGTTTTGATGAAATCAAGGAAAAACTGGTAGACAATGACCTTATATATCTTAGGTACAAATGAATTAATAATAACATGAATTAGTGAGATTTTATATTTTATGTTTTAGTTACTTCGGATGTATTTTTTGAAGATTTATTTATTTATTTGGAAGAGAGAGAGAGAGTGGGTGAGTGGGGGGAGGGGCAGAGGGAAAGGGAGAGAGAGAATCTCAAGCAGAATCCCCGCTGAACACAGAGCCCCACACAGGGCTTGATCTCACCACCCTGAGATCATGACCTGAGCCTAAATGAAGACAAGATGCACCCCACTTATGATGTATTTTCTAGTAACATACAAAAAATACTCTTTAGTCTAGAATAAATACTTTTTTCTTCTGTTCACCAAAAATTATGAATATGGGTTTATTAAATAATATTTGTTATGGAACACCTATTGAAAATTTTTTTCAATTATGAGATTTTTATGTAAATTTTTGTAGGTTTATCTCTACTAGTGAGATAACTAGAATAGGAAACACAGGGTCTTTAGGTAGGTTAGTTTTATAATAAATCTTTGCAGGGTGATACTACCAATTTATACTCTTACCAGCAATGTGTGAGTCCCAGTTGCTACAAATCCTTGCTTGTGTTAGGTGTCATTGATTTTTTTTTCCATATCTCGTATATCTCCTTGTGGTTTTAATTCACATTGCCCTCATGGCTAATGATAAAGAATACTTTTTCATGTAAATATTAGCCATTTATAATCCTTCTTTTGCTAAACTATTTCATATGAGGTTGATTGCCCTTTCTAAAATTTTAAGAACTTTATTTTTTAGACCAATTTTAAGTTGACAGCAAAATTGAGAGAAAGGTACAGAGATTTTCCATATACTCCCTGTACCCAGACATGCACGGGCTCCACCATTATCAATATCACCCATCAGAATGGTACATGTTTTACAAAGATGAACCTACATTGACACATAATAATTGCCCATATTTACCTTAGGGTTCACTCTCACTGTTGTACATTGCATGGGTTAGGATAAATGTCTGTTATTATAATATCATACAAACTATTTTTGCTGCCCTAAAAATCCTCTGTATTCTGCCTGTTCATCTCTCCTAACCCGCCCCCCCCCCCCCCACAACCCGGACAACGGAGAGGTCAGATTGAGGACAAATTTTATAAATTGTTAGCTCATTGGTAGGTGAGCACTCCATCTAGCTAGTAATCTCTCTCTCCATCTCCTCTCCTTGCCGCCCTCTCCCATACATAATATTTGGTGTGGTGAGCAATGAAAGTACGTATTTATTCATTTAATAAGTACTTGTTGAATGTTTAAGCTGTGCCAGCCATTCTGCAAAGCAATGTAAATACAACATAGGACAATAACTATAACTATGACTTATTAAGCTACTATGTGGTAAGCATATATGTTGTTTTTAATTATCACAAACATCCTGTACCCCATTTCCCATGTAAGAAAAACATGACTCATAGGAGTCAAATCTTTACTGACTTTCAAGCAGCTAACTTTTGTTGGAATTCTTCAATCCAGGCTTATCAGATTCTATAATCAAGGAATAGTCAAGTAAGGTCAGTAAAGAAGTATTGCGAAATAAAAGAATGAAAATGAGGGCGCCTGGGTGGCTCAGTTAGTTAAGCCTCTGCCTTCGGTTCAGGCTCAGATCATGTTCCCAGGGTCCTTGGATTGAGTCCTGCATTGGGCTTCTTGCTCAGCAGGGAGCTTGCTCCCCGCTCCGCTCCCCCTGCTTGTGCTCTGTCTCCTTTCTCGCTCTAACAAATAAATAAATAAAATCTTAAAAAAAAAAAGAGAATGAAAATGTTCTAACATTTTATTCTTTAAAAATGCATTAAAATTTTAGAAATATTTGGAATATAAAAATCTAGCAACTTGGTTTAAGAAGAAATTTATTAAAAAGCAACATCCTATAAATCTAAGCCATTCTTGAGCATCCTGTGTCTTAATAATAAGTGTTGAAAGTCTTCTCAGGACGACCTTTGGTTAGAGGGTTTTTAAAAAAGTCACAATATGAATTATTATGGCAACCAGAAGTATAATTTTGTTGTAGTGACAGATAATAGCATGCCTTTTTCTTCCTATTAACACATAATTACTTTGTGGCCATAATGAAACAATATACACAAATGATCCATAGCAGTAAATATTCAGACATCCAACAAGAATATGTTAAAAATGCCATTATATTCAATTTTAGTTTAATTTGATTTAATGATATGCAGATGAGGTATCACTTGAAATTACCAAAGTCTATGCAAAATGATAATATGTTTAATTTTAGCTAATTTACTTTTTTCTCAGATAAATACAGTATAAGAACAATTTAAGCTTAATCTACATTTTGGATGTCAGCATCAGCTATAAGAAGTTACTTTCTAAATTTTGTTTGCTAAAGATGATATACAGTGTCATTTTGTGTTATTAAACACTGTATATATGCCTGTGGAATTTAAGAGTGTGTTGGATGCTTTCTCATGATCATTTTCCAAATTATTTAAATGTCCTAATTCCTTAATTATTCAGTAGCTTTTTAATAAATAGAAACTTATTCTTCATTACAGAGAGATACTTGTTAAATCAGCCAGTAAACCTGACTTCCAAGTAGTTATTCTACCATAAATGATGTAAGTAATCCCATCCTCCTTGCCAATGACTTTTTAAGGGATGACATTATGACCTAATTCTGGCCAATAAAACATGAATTTTATCATAGAACTTCTATGAATAGTTTCTTCCTTCTTGAAAAAGAGACAGTTCCTCTCTTCTTCCTGTTGACAATGCCAGATGATACATAGCATTCTACCGCCATCCTGTAGCTATGAGGGATTGAGGTGGAGGGCAAATCCTCTGAAGATGGCAGAGCGCAGTGCCAGGAATTGTGTCTTTTGATGCCAACAATGAGCTCTTGCATCATTCAGGCCTGGATCTTGGCCCACATTTAACTTCTTGTTAGGAGAGATCATGTACTTCCCTACTGTTTAAGAGAATCAGATTTGGGGTTTCTGTCACTTTCAGTGGAAAATATCCTTAACAGATACATCCATTCAATGGCATATAATCATAGTATGGTCAGTTCAGATGGCAATTTGAATTTTTGGTGCCCAACTACAATTTTAGATTTTGTTATAGACTATATTGTTAGTGCTGCAGCTTTTCATCAGTCAACAGATGACAGAAGGAAGGAGACAGATGCAAGTATGCTAGGAGATGATATAATAGAGTGAGTACATAGGCCTTTGATTTTAGTCTATCTCCTTTCTGTCATTATGTATATATACGTGTATACATATATACACACACACATATATATAGTCATTATATATATTTCAACATATAGTCATATGTGTATATATATATATATATATATATATATATATACACTGTCATTTCATATATATGAGTGAGAAAGTTTTGAGAATTTGCTGCCATTTTGAATGCAGAATGAAACCAATCAAGAATTGGATAGTGAAGGATAGAGCATTTTGCTTTAAGTAGCTTGAAATTAAGGATGTAAGAATAAAGTTAGCTTACATTTATTTTTCCTTTTAATTTTACCTTACATGGTGATTAAAGTGAATGTTTAATTGCTGTTGTTATTTAGATGAGTCTGGAGACCTAGGAGAGCTAGGTCATTCAGTTTATTTCTCTGCCCCAAAATTGGACATGATAACTTAACCAGGCATATCTATTTTAAATTTTCTAATTGTCCTTCATAAAGATAACAATCCTGTCTAGTAGCCAGAGATCATAGTCATTCCCTTTATTTTTTGAAAGTGATTCTTTCATCTATACTAAATTTCTCTTCATGAAACTAGGTCCACTTGCTTATTTACTCCTTGTTGACATAAATATTATTCACTATCTTTCTTAAATTAATTCTATATATACCCCAAATAAAACGTGAACATATCCTCTTTTTGAAACCTCCATGAGTTCATGCTTAATCTATAATGAATCCTGAGCAGGTTTGTTGTGACATAAAAGTGATATCTATTTGTTCTCAATCCTTTCTACCTTATTTGATTTTTAGGATTAATGTTTCTAATTTTTAATCAGTTTACTTTATTTTCTATGGACTACTGGTCTTCTCTTCAACCTTCAGATTTGGAGATTACTGATGTTATCCACAATCTTGGAACAGATTAGAATTACAAGTAGCAATTAGAGTTAAAAGTAGCAATTAAGAAGAGGAATACTGGTCGGAGTACCTGGTGTTAATATAGTAACTCTGCAGTTTTAGGCAAATGAACTAAATCAGTAAGGCAGAATAATAATAATAGTATCTGCCAGAAGGGGTTTT